>NW_028283390.1:0-300000 GCF_059441005.1 Hippichthys cyanospilos | reverse complement strand
AAATCATAAACTAAGCATTTTTCAGCTGAAATAATGAATGTAGTCCTCTTAATTCTTGCTTCTAAAGCATACGCAAGCAGAAATTTCAATGTACAATGATGTTTTTAAAAAAACAGTCAAAATGTGCTCCACTCGTGCTGAAAACGCTTGTTTGGAACATTTCATTAATGTTGACTATAAATCATAAACTAAGCATTTTTCAGCTGAAATAATGAATGTAGTCCTCTTAATTCTTGCTTCTAAAGCATACGCAAGCAGAAATTTCAATGTACAATGATGTTTTTAAAAAAACAGTCAAAATGTGCTCCACTCGGGCTGAAAACGCTGTTGGGGACATTTCATTAATGTTGACTATAAATCATAAACTAAGCATTTTTCAGCTGAAATAATGAATGTAGTCCTTTTAATTCTTGCTTCTAAAGCATACGCAAGCAGAAATTTCAATGTACAATGATGTTTTTAAAAAAAACAGTCAAAATGTGCTCCACTCGGGCTGAAAACGCTGTTGGGGACATTTCATTAATGTTGACTATAAATCAAAAACTAAGCATTTTTCAGCTGAAATAATGAATGTAGTCCTCTTAATTCTTGCTTCTAAAGCATACGCAAGCAGAAATTTCAATGTACAATGATGTTTTTAAAAAAACAGTCAAAATGTGCTCCACTCGGGCTGAAAACGCTGTTGGGGACATTTCATTAATGTTGACTATAAATCATAAACTAAGCATTTTTCAGCTGAAATAATGAATGTAGTCCTCTTAATTCTTGCTTCTAAAGCATACACAAACAGAAAATTCAATGTACAATGATGTTTTTAAAAAAACGGTCAAAATGTGCTCCACTCGGGCTGAAAACGCTGTTGGGGACATTTCATTAATGTTGACTATAAATCATAAACTAAGCATTTTTCAGCTGAAATAATGAATGTAGTCCTCTTAATTCTTGCTTCTAAAGCATACGCAAACAGAAATTTCAATGTACAATGATGTTTTTAAAAAAACGGTCAAAATGTGCTCCACTCGGGCTGAAAACGCTTGTTTGGGACATTACATTAATGTTGACTATAAATCATAAACTAAGCATTTTTCAGCTGAAATAATGAATGTAGTCCTCTTAATTCTTGCTTCTAAAGCATACGCAAGCAGAAATTTCAATGTACAATGATGTTTTTAAAAAAAGGGTCAAAATGTGCTCCACTCGGGCTGAAAACGCTTGTTTGGGACATGACATTAATGTTGACTATAAATCATAAACTAAGCATTTTTCAGCTGAAATAATGAATGTAGTCCTCTTAATTCTTGCTTCTAAAGCATACGCAAGCAGAAATTTCAATGTACAATGATGTTTTTAAAAAAAGGGTCAAAATGTGCTCCACTCGGGCTGAAAACGCTTGTTTGGAACATTTCATTAATGTTGACTATAAATCATAAACTAAGCATTTTTCAGCTGAAATAATGAATGTAGTCCTCTTAATTCTTGCTTCTAAAGCATACGCAAGCAGAAATTTCAATGTACAATGATGTTTTTAAAAAAACGGTCAAAATGTGCTCCACTCGGGCTGAAAACGCTTGTTTGGAACATTTCCTTAATGTTGACTATAAATCATAAACTAAGCATTTTTCAGCTGAAATAATGAATGTAGTCCTCTTAATTCTTGCTTCTAAAGCATACGCAAGCAGAAATTTCAATGTACAATGATGTTTTTAAAAAAAACAGTCAAAATGCGCTCCACTCGGGCTGAAAACGCTGTTGGGGACATTTCATTAATGTTGACTACAAATCAAAAACTAAGCATTTTTCAGCTGAAATAATGAATGTAGTCCTCTTAATTATTGCTTCTAAAGCATACGCAAGCAGAAATTTCAATGTACAATGATGTTTTTAAAAAAAGGGTCAAAATGTGCTCCACTCGGGCTGAAAACGCTTGTTTGGAACATTTCATTAATGTTGACTATAAATCATAAACTAAGCATTTTTCAGCTGAAATAATGAATGTAGTCCTCTTAATTCTTGCTTCTAAAGCATACGCAAGCAGAAATTTCAATGTACAATGATGTTTTTAAAAAAACAGTCAAAATGTGCTCCACTCGGGCTGAAAACGCTTGTTTGGGACATGACATTAATGTTGACTATAAATCATAAACTAAGCATTTTTCAGCTGAAATAATGAATGTAGTCCTCTTAATTCTTGCTTCTAAAGCATACGCAAGCAGAAATTTCAATGTACAATGATGTTTTTAAAAAAACAGTCAAAATGTGCTCCACTCGGGCTGAAAACGCTTGTTTGGGACATTACATTAATGTTGACTATAAATCATAAACTAAGCATTTTTCAGCTGAAATAATGAATGTAGTCCTCTTAATTCTTGCTTCTAAAGCATACGCAAAAAGAAATTTCAATGTACAATGATGTTTTTTAAAAAACGGTCAAAATGTGCTCCACTCGGGCTGAAAACGCTTGTTCGGAACATTTCCTTAATGTTGACTATAAATCATAAACTAAGCATTTTTCAGCTGAAATAATGAATGTAGTCCTCTTAATTCTTGCTTCTAAAGCATACGCAAGCAGAAATTTCAATGTACAATGATGTTTTTAAAAAAAACAGTCAAAATGCGCTCCACTCGGGCTGAAAACGCTGTTGGGGACATTTCATTAATGTTGACTACAAATCAAAAACTAAGCATTTTTCAGCTGAAATAATGAATGTAGTCCTCTTAATTCTTGCTTCTAAAGCATACGCAAGCAGAAATTTCAATGTACAATGATGTTTTTAAAAAAAGGGTCAAAATGTGCTCCACTCGGGCTGAAAACGCTTGTTTGGAACATTTCATTAATGTTGACTATAAATCATAAACTAAGCATTTTTCAGCTGAAATAATGAATGTAGTCCTCTTAATTCTTGCTTCTAAAGCATACGCAAGCAGAAATTTCAATGTACAATGATGTTTTTAAAAAAACAGTCAAAATGTGCTCCACTCGGGCTGAAAACGCTTGTTTGGGACATGACATTAATGTTGACTATAAATCATAAACTAAGCATTTTTCAGCTGAAATAATGAATGTAGTCCTCTTAATTCTTGCTTCTAAAGCATACGCAAGCAGAAATTTCAATGTACAATGATGTTTTTAAAAAAAGGGTCAAAATGTGCTCCACTCGGGCTGAAAACGCTTGTTTGGAACATTTCATTAATGTTGACTATAAATCATAAACTAAGCATTTTTCAGCTGAAATAATGAATGTAGTCCTCTTAATTCTTGCTTCTAAAGCATACGCAAGCAGAAATTTCAATGTACAATGATGTTTTTAAAAAAACAGTCAAAATGTGCTCCACTCGGGCTGAAAACGCTTGTTTGGGACATGACATTAATGTTGACTATAAATCATAAACTAAGCATTTTTCAGCTGAAATAATGAATGTAGTCCTCTTAATTCTTGCTTCTAAAGCATACGCAAGCAGAAATTTCAATGTACAATGATGTTTTTAAAAAAAGGGTCAAAATGTGCTCCACTCGGGCTGAAAACGCTTGTTTGGAACATTTCATTAATGTTGACTATAAATCATAAACTAAGCATTTTTCAGCTGAAATAATGAATGTAGTCCTCTTAATTCTTGCTTCTAAAGCATACGCAAGCAGAAATTTCAATGTACAATGATGTTTTTAAAAAAGCAGTCAAAATGTGCTCCACTCGGGCTGAAAACGCTTGTTTGGGACATGACATTAATGTTGACTATAAATCATAAACTAAGCATTTTTCAGCTGAAATAATGAATGTAGTCCTCTTAATTCTTGCTTCTAAAGCATACGCAAAAAGAAATTTCAATGTACAATGATGTTTTTTAAAAAACGGTCAAAATGTGCTCCACTCGGGCTGAAAACGCTTGTTCGGAACATTTCCTTAATGTTGACTATAAATCATAAACTAAGCATTTTTCAGCTGAAATAATGAATGTAGTCCTCTTAATTCTTGCTTCTAAAGCATACGCAAGCAGAAATTTCAATGTACAATGATGTTTTTAAAAAAAACAGTCAAAATGCGCTCCACTCGGGCTGAAAACGCTGTTGGGGACATTTCATTAATGTTGACTACAAATCAAAAACTAAGCATTTTTCAGCTGAAATAATGAATGTAGTCCTCTTAATTCTTGCTTCTAAAGCATACGCAAGCAGAAATTTCAATGTACAATGATGTTTTTAAAAAAAGGGTCAAAATGTGCTCCACTCGGGCTAAAAACGCTTGTTTGGAACATTTCATTAATGTTGACTATAAATCATAAACTAAGCATTTTTCAGCTGAAATAATGAATGTAGTCCTCTTAATTCTTGCTTCTAAAGCATACGCAAGCAGAAATTTCAATGTACAATGATGTTTTTAAAAAAACAGTCAAAATGTGCTCCACTCGGGCTGAAAACGCTTGTTTGGGACATGACATTAATGTTGACTATAAATCATAAACTAAGCATTTTTCAGCTGAAATAATGAATGTAGTCCTCTTAATTCTTGCTTCTAAAGCATACGCAAAAAGAAATTTCAATGTACAATGATGTTTTTTAAAAAACGGTCAAAATGTGCTCCACTCGGGCTGAAAACGCTTGTTCGGAACATTTCCTTAATGTTGACTATAAATCATAAACTAAGCATTTTTCAGCTGAAATAATGAATGTAGTCCTCTTAATTCTTGCTTCTAAAACATACGCAAGCAGAAATTTCAATGTACAATGATGTTTTTAAAAAAAACAGTCAAAATGCGCTCCACTCGGGCTGAAAACGCTGTTGGGGACATTTCATTAATGTTGACTACAAATCAAAAACTAAGCATTTTTCAGCTTAAATAATGAATGTAGTCCTCTTAATTCTTGCTTCTAAAGCATACGCAAGCAGAAATTTCAATGTACAATGATGTTTTTAAAAAAGGGTCAAAATGTGCTCCACTCGGGCTGAAAACGCTTGTTTGGAACATTTCATTAATGTTGACTATAAATCATAAACTAAGCATTTTTCAGCTGAAATAATGAATGTAGTCCTCTTAATTCTTGCTTCTAAAGCATACGCAAGCAGAAATTTCAATGTACAATGATGTTTTTAAAAAAACAGTCAAAATGTGCTCCACTCGGGCTGAAAACGCTTGTTTGGGACATGACATTAATGTTGACTATAAATCATAAACTAAGCATTTTTCAGCTGAAATAATGAATGTAGTCCTCTTAATTCTTGCTTCTAAAGCATACGCAAGCAGAAATTTCAATGTACAATGATGTTTTTAAAAAAACAGTCAAAATGTGCTCCACTCGTGCTGAAAACGCTTGTTTGGAACATTTCATTAATGTTGACTATAAATCATAAACTAAGCATTTTTCAGCTGAAATAATGAATGTAGTCCTCTTAATTCTTGCTTCTAAAGCATACGCAAGCAGAAATTTCAATGTACAATGATGTTTTTAAAAAAACAGTCAAAATGTGCTCCACTCGGGCTGAAAACGCTGTTGGGGACATTTCATTAATGTTGACTATAAATCATAAACTAAGCATTTTTCAGCTGAAATAATGAATGTAGTCCTTTTAATTCTTGCTTCTAAAGCATACGCAAGCAGAAATTTCAATGTACAATGATGTTTTTAAAAAAAACAGTCAAAATGTGCTCCACTCGGGCTGAAAACGCTGTTGGGGACATTTCATTAATGTTGACTATAAATCAAAAACTAAGCATTTTTCAGCTGAAATAATGAATGTAGTCCTCTTAATTCTTGCTTCTAAAGCATACGCAAGCAGAAATTTCAATGTACAATGATGTTTTTAAAAAAACAGTCAAAATGTGCTCCACTCGGGCTGAAAACGCTGTTGGGGACATTTCATTAATGTTGACTATAAATCATAAACTAAGCATTTTTCAGCTGAAATAATGAATGTAGTCCTCTTAATTCTTGCTTCTAAAGCATACACAAACAGAAAATTCAATGTACAATGATGTTTTTAAAAAAACGGTCAAAATGTGCTCCACTCGGGCTGAAAACGCTGTTGGGGACATTTCATTAATGTTGACTATAAATCATAAACTAAGCATTTTTCAGCTGAAATAATGAATGTAGTCCTCTTAATTCTTGCTTCTAAAGCATACGCAAACAGAAATTTCAATGTACAATGATGTTTTTAAAAAAACGGTCAAAATGTGCTCCACTCGGGCTGAAAACGCTTGTTTGGGACATTACATTAATGTTGACTATAAATCATAAACTAAGCATTTTTCAGCTGAAATAATGAATGTAGTCCTCTTAATTCTTGCTTCTAAAGCATACGCAAGCAGAAATTTCAATGTACAATGATGTTTTTAAAAAAAGGGTCAAAATGTGCTCCACTCGGGCTGAAAACGCTTGTTTGGGACATGACATTAATGTTGACTATAAATCATAAACTAAGCATTTTTCAGCTGAAATAATGAATGTAGTCCTCTTAATTCTTGCTTCTAAAGCATACGCAAGCAGAAATTTCAATGTACAATGATGTTTTTAAAAAAAGGGTCAAAATGTGCTCCACTCGGGCTGAAAACGCTTGTTTGGAACATTTCATTAATGTTGACTATAAATCATAAACTAAGCATTTTTCAGCTGAAATAATGAATGTAGTCCTCTTAATTCTTGCTTCTAAAGCATACGCAAGCAGAAATTTCAATGTACAATGATGTTTTTTAAAAAACGGTCAAAATGTGCTCCACTCGGGCTGAAAACGCTTGTTCGGAACATTTCCTTAATGTTGACTATAAATCATAAACTAAGCATTTTTCAGCTGAAATAATGAATGTAGTCCTCTTAATTCTTGCTTCTAAAGCATACGCAAGCAGAAATTTCAATGTACAATGATGTTTTTAAAAAAAACAGTCAAAATGCGCTCCACTCGGGCTGAAAACGCTGTTGGGGACATTTCATTAATGTTGACTACAAATCAAAAACTAAGCATTTTTCAGCTGAAATAATGAATGTAGTCCTCTTAATTCTTGCTTCTAAAGCATACGCAAGCAGAAATTTCAATGTACAATGATGTTTTTAAAAAAAGGGTCAAAATGTGCTCCACTCGGGCTGAAAACGCTTGTTTGGAACATTTCATTAATGTTGACTATAAATCAAAAACTAAGCATTTTTCAGCTGAAATAATGAATGTAGTCCTCTTAATTCTTGCTTCTAAAGCATACGCAAGCAGAAATTTCAATGTACAATGATGTTTTTAAAAAAACAGTCAAAATGTGCTCCACTCGGGCTGAAAACGCTGTTGGGGACATTTCATTAATGTTGACTATAAATCATAAACTAAGCATTTTTCAGCTGAAATAATGAATGTAGTCCTCTTAATTCTTGCTTCTAAAGCATACACAAACAGAAAATTCAATGTACAATGATGTTTTTAAAAAAACGGTCAAAATGTGCTCCACTCGGGCTGAAAACGCTGTTGGGGACATTTCATTAATGTTGACTATAAATCATAAACTAAGCATTTTTCAGCTGAAATAATGAATGTAGTCCTCTTAATTCTTGCTTCTAAAGCATACGCAAACAGAAATTTCAATGTACAATGATGTTTTTAAAAAAACGGTCAAAATGTGCTCCACTCGGGCTGAAAACGCTTGTTTGGGACATTACATTAATGTTGACTATAAATCATAAACTAAGCATTTTTCAGCTGAAATAATGAATGTAGTCCTCTTAATTCTTGCTTCTAAAGCATACGCAAGCAGAAATTTCAATGTACAATGATGTTTTTAAAAAAAGGGTCAAAATGTGCTCCACTCGGGCTGAAAACGCTTGTTTGGGACATGACATTAATGTTGACTATAAATCATAAACTAAGCATTTTTCAGCTGAAATAATGAATGTAGTCCTCTTAATTCTTGCTTCTAAAGCATACGCAAGCAGAAATGTCAATGTACAATGATGTTTTTAAAAAAAGGGTCAAAATGTGCTCCACTCGGGCTGAAAACGCTTGTTTGGAACATTTCATTAATGTTGACTATAAATCATAAACTAAGCATTTTTCAGCTGAAATAATGAATGTAGTCCTCTTAATTCTTGCTTCTAAAGCATACGCAAGCAGAAATTTCAATGTACAATGATGTTTTTTAAAAAACGGTCAAAATGTGCTCCACTCGGGCTGAAAACGCTTGTTCGGAACATTTCCTTAATGTTGACTATAAATCATAAACTAAGCATTTTTCAGCTGAAATAATGAATGTAGTCCTCTTAATTCTTGCTTCTAAAGCATACGCAAGCAGAAATTTCAATGTACAATGATGTTTTTAAAAAAAACAGTCAAAATGCGCTCCACTCGGGCTGAAAACGCTGTTGGGGACATTTCATTAATGTTGACTACAAATCAAAAACTAAGCATTTTTCAGCTGAAATAATGAATGTAGTCCTCTTAATTCTTGCTTCTAAAGCATACGCAAGCAGAAATTTCAATGTACAATGATGTTTTTAAAAAAAGGGTCTAAATGTGCTCCACTCGGGCTGAAAACGCTTGTTTGGAACATTTCATTAATGTTGACTATAAATCATAAACTAAGCATTTTTCAGCTGAAATAATGAATGTAGTCCTCTTAATTCTTGCTTCTAAAGCATACGCAAGCAGAAATTTCAATGTACAATGATGTTTTTAAAAAAACAGTCAAAATGTGCTCCACTCGGGCTGAAAACGCTTGTTTGGGACATGACATTAATGTTGACTATAAATCATAAACTAAGCATTTTTCAGCTGAAATAATGAATGTAGTCCTCTTAATTCTTGCTTCTAAAGCATACGCAAGCAGAAATTTCAATGTACAATGATGTTTTTAAAAAAAGGGTCAAAATGTGCTCCACTCGGGCTGAAAACGCTTGTTTGGAACATTTCATTAATGTTGACTATAAATCATAAACTAAGCATTTTTCAGCTGAAATAATGAATGTAGTCCTCTTAATTCTTGCTTCTAAAGCATACGCAAGCAGAAATTTCAATGTACAATGATGTTTTTAAAAAAGCAGTCAAAATGTGCTCCACTCGGGCTGAAAACGCTTGTTTGGGACATGACATTAATGTTGACTATAAATCATAAACTAAGCATTTTTCAGCTGAAATAATGAATGTAGTCCTCTTAATTCTTGCTTCTAAAGCATACGCAAAAAGAAATTTCAATGTACAATGATGTTTTTTAAAAAACGGTCAAAATGTGCTCCACTCGGGCTGAAAACGCTTGTTCGGAACATTTCCTTAATGTTGACTATAAATCATAAACTAAGCATTTTTCAGCTGAAATAATGAATGTAGTCCTCTTAATTCTTGCTTCTAAAGCATACGCAAGCAGAAATTTCAATGTACAATGATGTTTTTAAAAAAAGGGTCAAAATGCGCTCCACTCGGGCTGAAAACGCTGTTGGGGACATTTCATTAATGTTGACTACAAATCAAAAACTAAGCATTTTTCAGCTGAAATAATGAATGTAGTCCTCTTAATTCTTGCTTCTAAAGCATACGCAAGCAGAAATTTCAATGTACAATGATGTTTTTAAAAAAAGGGTCAAAATGTGCTCCACTCGGGCTGAAAACGCTTGTTTGGAACATTTCATTAATGTTGACTATAAATCATAAACTAAGCATTTTTCAGCTGAAATAATGAATGTAGTCCTCTTAATTCTTGCTTCTAAAGCATACGCAAGCAGAAATTTCAATGTACAATGATGTTTTTAAAAAAACAGTCAAAATGTGCTCCACTCGGGCTGAAAACGCTTGTTTGGGACATGACATTAATGTTGACTATAAATCATAAACTAAGCATTTTTCAGCTGAAATAATGAATGTAGTCCTCTTAATTCTTGCTTCTAAAGCATACGCAAGCAGAAATTTCAATGTACAATGATGTTTTTAAAAAAAGGGTCTAAATGTGCTCCACTCGGGCTGAAAACGCTTGTTTGGAACATTTCATTAATGTTGACTATAAATCATAAACTAAGCATTTTTCAGCTGAAATAATGAATGTAGTCCTCTTAATTCTTGCTTCTAAAGCATACGCAAGCAGAAATTTCAATGTACAATGATGTTTTTAAAAAAACAGTCAAAATGTGCTCCACTCGGGCTGAAAACGCTTGTTTGGGACATGACATTAATGTTGACTATAAATCATAAACTAAGCATTTTTCAGCTGAAATAATGAATGTAGTCCTCTTAATTCTTGCTTCTAAAGCATACGCAAGCAGAAATTTCAATGTACAATGATGTTTTTAAAAAAAGGGTCAAAATGTGCTCCACTCGGGCTGAAAACGCTTGTTTGGAACATTTCATTAATGTTGACTATAAATCATAAACTAAGCATTTTTCAGCTGAAATAATGAATGTAGTCCTCTTAATTCTTGCTTCTAAAGCATACGCAAGCAGAAATTTCAATGTACAATGATGTTTTTAAAAAAGCAGTCAAAATGTGCTCCACTCGGGCTGAAAACGCTTGTTTGGGACATGACATTAATGTTGACTATAAATCATAAACTAAGCATTTTTCAGCTGAAATAATGAATGTAGTCCTCTTAATTCTTGCTTCTAAAGCATACGCAAAAAGAAATTTCAATGTACAATGATGTTTTTTAAAAAACGGTCAAAATGTGCTCCACTCGGGCTGAAAACGCTTGTTCGGAACATTTCCTTAATGTTGACTATAAATCATAAACTAAGCATTTTTCAGCTGAAATAATGAATGTAGTCCTCTTAATTCTTGCTTCTAAAGCATACGCAAGCAGAAATTTCAATGTACAATGATGTTTTTAAAAAAAGGGTCAAAATGTGCTCCACTCGGGCTGAAAACGCTTGTTTGGAACATTTCATTAATGTTGACTATAAATCATAAACTAAGCATTTTTCAGCTGAAATAATGAATGTAGTCCTCTTAATTCTTGCTTCTAAAGCATACGCAAGCAGAAATTTCAATGTACAATGATGTTTTTAAAAAAACAGTCAAAATGTGCTCCACTCGGGCTGAAAACGCTGTTGGGGACATTTCATTAATGTTGACTATAAATCATAAACTAAGCATTTTTCAGCTGAAATAATGAATGTAGTCCTTTTAATTCTTGCTTCTAAAGCATACGCAAGCAGAAATTTCAATGTACAATGATGTTTTTAAAAAAAACAGTCAAAATGTGCTCCACTCGGGCTGAAAACGCTGTTGGGGACATTTCATTAATGTTGACTATAAATCAAAAACTAAGCATTTTTCAGCTGAAATAATGAATGTAGTCCTCTTAATTCTTGCTTCTAAAGCATACGCAAGCAGAAATTTCAATGTACAATGATGTTTTTAAAAAAGGGTCAAAATGTGCTCCACTCGGGCTGAAAACGCTTGTTTGGAACATTTCATTAATGTTGACTATAAATCATAAACTAAGCATTTTTCAGCTGAAATAATGAATGTAGTCCTCTTAATTCTTGCTTCTAAAGCATACGCAAGCAGAAATTTCAATGTACAATGATGTTTTTAAAAAAACAGTCAAAATGTGCTCCACTCGGGCTGAAAACGCTTGTTTGGGACATGACATTAATGTTGACTATAAATCATAAACTAAGCATTTTTCAGCTGAAATAATGAATGTAGTCCTCTTAATTCTTGCTTCTAAAGCATACGCAAGCAGAAATTTCAATGTACAATGATGTTTTTAAAAAAAGGGTCTAAATGTGCTCCACTCGGGCTGAAAACGCTTGTTTGGAACATTTCATTAATGTTGACTATAAATCATAAACTAAGCATTTTTCAGCTGAAATAATGAATGTAGTCCTCTTAATTCTTGCTTCTAAAGCATACGCAAGCAGAAATTTCAATGTACAATGATGTTTTTAAAAAAACAGTCAAAATGTGCTCCACTCGGGCTGAAAACGCTTGTTTGGGACATGACATTAATGTTGACTATAAATCATAAACTAAGCATTTTTCAGCTGAAATAATGAATGTAGTCCTCTTAATTCTTGCTTCTAAAGCATACGCAAGCAGAAATTTCAATGTACAATGATGTTTTTAAAAAAAGGGTCAAAATGTGCTCCACTCGGGCTGAAAACGCTTGTTTGGAACATTTCATTAATGTTGACTATAAATCATAAACTAAGCATTTTTCAGCTGAAATAATGAATGTAGTCCTCTTAATTCTTGCTTCTAAAGCATACGCAAGCAGAAATTTCAATGTACAATGATGTTTTTAAAAAAGCAGTCAAAATGTGCTCCACTCGGGCTGAAAACGCTTGTTTGGGACATGACATTAATGTTGACTATAAATCATAAACTAAGCATTTTTCAGCTGAAATAATGAATGTAGTCCTCTTAATTCTTGCTTCTAAAGCATACGCAAAAAGAAATTTCAATGTACAATGATGTTTTTTAAAAAACGGTCAAAATGTGCTCCACTCGGGCTGAAAACGCTTGTTCGGAACATTTCCTTAATGTTGACTATAAATCATAAACTAAGCATTTTTCAGCTGAAATAATGAATGTAGTCCTCTTAATTCTTGCTTCTAAAGCATACGCAAGCAGAAATTTCAATGTACAATGATGTTTTTAAAAAAAGGGTCAAAATGTGCTCCACTCGGGCTGAAAACGCTTGTTTGGAACATTTCATTAATGTTGACTATAAATCATAAACTAAGCATTTTTCAGCTGAAATAATGAATGTAGTCCTCTTAATTCTTGCTTCTAAAGCATACGCAAGCAGAAATTTCAATGTACAATGATGTTTTTAAAAAAACAGTCAAAATGTGCTCCACTCGGGCTGAAAACGCTGTTGGGGACATTTCATTAATGTTGACTATAAATCATAAACTAAGCATTTTTCAGCTGAAATAATGAATGTAGTCCTTTTAATTCTTGCTTCTAAAGCATACGCAAGCAGAAATTTCAATGTACAATGATGTTTTTAAAAAAAACAGTCAAAATGTGCTCCACTCGGGCTGAAAACGCTGTTGGGGACATTTCATTAATGTTGACTATAAATCAAAAACTAAGCATTTTTCAGCTGAAATAATGAATGTAGTCCTCTTAATTCTTGCTTCTAAAGCATACGCAAGCAGAAATTTCAATGTACAATGATGTTTTTAAAAAAAGGGTCAAAATGTGCTCCACTCGGGCTGAAAACGCTTGTTTGGAACATTTCATTAATGTTGACTATAAATCATAAACTAAGCATTTTTCAGCTGAAATAATGAATGTAGTCCTCTTAATTCTTGCTTCTAAAGCATACGCAAGCAGAAATTTCAATGTACAATGATGTTTTTAAAAAAACAGTCAAAATGTGCTCCACTCGGGCTGAAAACGCTTGTTTGGGACATGACATTAATGTTGACTATAAATCATAAACTAAGCATTTTTCAGCTGAAATAATGAATGTAGTCCTCTTAATTCTTGCTTCTAAAGCATACGCAAGCAGAAATTTCAATGTACAATGATGTTTTTAAAAAAACAGTCAAAATGTGCTCCACTCGGGCTGAAAACGCTTGTTTGGGACATTACATTAATGTTGACTATAAATCATAAACTAAGCATTTTTCAGCTGAAATAATGAATGTAGTCCTCTTAATTCTTGCTTCTAAAGCATACGCAAAAAGAAATTTCAATGTACAATGATGTTTTTTAAAAAACGGTCAAAATGTGCTCCACTCGGGCTGAAAACGCTTGTTCGGAACATTTCCTTAATGTTGACTATAAATCATAAACTAAGCATTTTTCAGCTGAAATAATGAATGTAGTCCTCTTAATTCTTGCTTCTAAAGCATACGCAAGCAGAAATTTCAATGTACAATGATGTTTTTAAAAAAACAGTCAAAATGTGCTCCACTCGGGCTGAAAACGCTTGTTTGGGACATGACATTAATGTTGACTATAAATCATAAACTAAGCATTTTTCAGCTGAAATAATGAATGTAGTCCTCTTAATTCTTGCTTCTAAAGCATACGCAAGCAGAAATTTCAATGTACAATGATGTTTTTAAAAAAACAGTCAAAATGTGCTCCACTCGGGCTGAAAACGCTTGTTTGGGACATTACATTAATGTTGACTATAAATCATAAACTAAGCATTTTTCAGCTGAAATAATGAATGTAGTCCTCTTAATTCTTGCTTCTAAAGCATACGCAAGCAGAAATTTCAATGTACAATGATGTTTTTTAAAAAACGGTCAAAATGTGCTCCACTCGGGCTGAAAACGCTTGTTCGGAACATTTCCTTAATGTTGACTATAAATCATAAACTAAGCATTTTTCAGCTGAAATAATGAATGTAGTCCTCTTAATTCTTGCTTCTAAAGCATACGCAAGCAGAAATTTCAATGTACAATGATGTTTTTAGAAAAAACAGTCAAAATGCGCTCCACTCGGGCTGAAAACGCTGTTGGGGACATTTCATTAATGTTGACTACAAATCAAAAACTAAGCATTTTTCAGCTGAAATAATGAATGTAGTCCTCTTAATTCTTGCTTCTAAAGCATACGCAAGCAGAAATTTCAATGTACAATGATGTTTTTAAAAAAAGGGTCAAAATGTGCTCCACTCGGGCTGAAAACGCTTGTTTGGAACATTTCATTAATGTTGACTATAAATCATAAACTAAGCATTTTTCAGCTGAAATAATGAATGTAGTCCTCTTAATTCTTGCTTCTAAAGCATACGCAAGCAGAAATTTCAATGTACAATGATGTTTTTAAAAAAGCAGTCAAAATGTGCTCCACTCGGGCTGAAAACGCTTGTTTGGGACATGACATTAATGTTGACTATAAATCATAAACTAAGCATTTTTCAGCTGAAATAATGAATGTAGTCCTCTTAATTCTTGCTTCTAAAGCATACGCAAAAAGAAATTTCAATGTACAATGATGTTTTTTAAAAAACGGTCAAAATGTGCTCCACTCGGGCTGAAAACGCTTGTTCGGAACATTTCCTTAATGTTGACTATAAATCATAAACTAAGCATTTTTCAGCTGAAATAATGAATGTAGTCCTCTTAATTCTTGCTTCTAAAGCATACGCAAGCAGAAATTTCAATGTACAATGATGTTTTTAAAAAAAACAGTCAAAATGCGCTCCACTCGGGCTGAAAACGCTGTTGGGGACATTTCATTAATGTTGACTACAAATCAAAAACTAAGCATTTTTCAGCTGAAATAATGAATGTAGTCCTCTTAATTCTTGCTTCTAAAGCATACGCAAGCAGAAATTTCAATGTACAATGATGTTTTTAAAAAAAGGGTCAAAATGTGCTCCACTCGGGCTGAAAACGCTTGTTTGGAACATTTCATTAATGTTGACTATAAATCATAAACTAAGCATTTTTCAGCTGAAATAATGAATGTAGTCCTCTTAATTCTTGCTTCTAAAGCATACGCAAGCAGAAATTTCAATGTACAATGATGTTTTTAAAAAAACAGTCAAAATGTGCTCCACTCGGGCTGAAAACGCTTGTTTGGGACATGACATTAATGTTGACTATAAATCATAAACTAAGCATTTTTCAGCTGAAATAATGAATGTAGTCCTCTTAATTCTTGCTTCTAAAGCATACGCAAAAAGAAATTTCAATGTACAATGATGTTTTTTAAAAAACGGTCAAAATGTGCTCCACTCGGGCTGAAAACGCTTGTTCGGAACATTTCCTTAATGTTGACTATAAATCATAAACTAAGCATTTTTCAGCTGAAATAATGAATGTAGTCCTCTTAATTCTTGCTTCTAAAGCATACGCAAGCAGAAATTTCAATGTACAATGATGTTTTTAAAAAAAACAGTCAAAATGCGCTCCACTCGGGCTGAAAACGCTGTTGGGGACATTTCATTAATGTTGACTACAAATCAAAAACTAAGCATTTTTCAGCTGAAATAATGAATGTAGTCCTCTTAATTCTTGCTTCTAAAGCATACGCAAGCAGAAATTTCAATGTACAATGATGTTTTTAAAAAAACAGTCAAAATGTGCTCCACTCGGGCTGAAAACGCTGTTGGGGACATTTCATTAATGTTGACTATAAATCATAAACTAAGCATTTTTCAGCTGAAATAATGAATGTAGTCCTTTTAATTCTTGCTTCTAAAGCATACGCAAGCAGAAATTTCAATGTACAATGATGTTTTTAAAAAAAACAGTCAAAATGTGCTCCACTCGGGCTGAAAACGCTGTTGGGGACATTTCATTAATGTTGACTATAAATCAAAAACTAAGCATTTTTCAGCTGAAATAATGAATGTAGTCCTCTTAATTCTTGCTTCTAAAGCATACGCAAGCAGAAATTTCAATGTACAATGATGTTTTTAAAAAAACAGTCAAAATGTGCTCCACTCGGGCTGAAAACGCTGTTGGGGACATTTCATTAATGTTGACTATAAATCATAAACTAAGCATTTTTCAGCTGAAATAATGAATGTAGTCCTCTTAATTCTTGCTTCTAAAGCATACACAAACAGAAAATTCAATGTACAATGATGTTTTTAAAAAAACGGTCAAAATGTGCTCCACTCGGGCTGAAAACGCTGTTGGGGACATTTCATTAATGTTGACTATAAATCATAAACTAAGCATTTTTCAGCTGAAATAATGAATGTAGTCCTCTTAATTCTTGCTTCTAAAGCATACGCAAACAGAAATTTCAATGTACAATGATGTTTTTAAAAAAACGGTCAAAATGTGCTCCACTCGGGCTGAAAACGCTTGTTTGGGACATTACATTAATGTTGACTATAAATCATAAACTAAGCATTTTTCAGCTGAAATAATGAATGTAGTCCTCTTAATTCTTGCTTCTAAAGCATACGCAAGCAGAAATTTCAATGTACAATGATGTTTTTAAAAAAAGGGTCAAAATGTGCTCCACTCGGGCTGAAAACGCTTGTTTGGAACATTTCATTAATGTTGACTATAAATCATAAACTAAGCATTTTTCAGCTGAAATAATGAATGTAGTCCTCTTAATTCTTGCTTCTAAAGCATACGCAAGCAGAAATTTCAATGTACAATGATGTTTTTAAAAAAACGGTCAAAATGTGCTCCACTCGGGCTGAAAACGCTTGTTTGGAACATTTCCTTAATGTTGACTATAAATCATAAACTAAGCATTTTTCAGCTGAAATAATGAATGTAGTCCTCTTAATTCTTGCTTCTAAAGCATACGCAAGCAGAAATTTCAATGTACAATGATGTTTTTAAAAAAACAGTCAAAATGTGCTCCACTCGGGCTGAAAACGCTTGTTTGGGACATGACATTAATGTTGACTATAAATCATAAACTAAGCATTTTTCAGCTGAAATAATGAATGTAGTCCTCTTAATTCTTGCTTCTAAAGCATACGCAAGCAGAAATTTCAATGTACAATGATGTTTTTAAAAAAAGGGTCAAAATGTGCTCCACTCGGGCTGAAAACGCTTGTTTGGAACATTTCATTAATGTTGACTATAAATCATAAACTAAGCATTTTTCAGCTGAAATAATGAATGTAGTCCTATTAATTCTTGCTTCTAAAGCATACGCAAGCAGAAATTTCAATGTACAATGATGTTTTTAAAAAAACAGTCAAAATGTGCTCCACTCGGGCTGAAAACGCTTGTTTGGAACATTTCATTAATGTTGACTATAAATCATAAACTAAGCATTTTTCAGCTGAAATAATGAATGTAGTCCTCTTAATTCTTGCTTCTAAAGCATACGCAAGCAGAAATTTCAATGTACAATGATGTTTTTAAAAAAACAGTCAAAATGTGCTCCACTCGGGCTGAAAACGCTGTTGGGGACATTTCATTAATGTTGACTATAAATCATAAACTAAGCATTTTTCAGCTGAAATAATGAATGTAGTCCTTTTAATTCTTGCTTCTAAAGCATACGCAAGCAGAAATTTCAATGTACAATGATGTTTTTAAAAAAAACAGTCAAAATGTGCTCCACTCGGGCTGAAAACGCTGTTGGGGACATTTCATTAATGTTGACTATAAATCAAAAACTAAGCATTTTTCAGCTGAAATAATGAATGTAGTCCTCTTAATTCTTGCTTCTAAAGCATACGCAAGCAGAAATTTCAATGTACAATGATGTTTTTAAAAAAACAGTCAAAATGTGCTCCACTCGGGCTGAAAACGCTGTTGGGGACATTTCATTAATGTTGACTATAAATCATAAACTAAGCATTTTTCAGCTGAAATAATGAATGTAGTCCTCTTAATTCTTGCTTCTAAAGCATACACAAACAGAAAATTCAATGTACAATGATGTTTTTAAAAAAACGGTCAAAATGTGCTCCACTCGGGCTGAAAACGCTGTTGGGGACATTTCATTAATGTTGACTATAAATCATAAACTAAGCATTTTTCAGCTGAAATAATGAATGTAGTCCTCTTAATTCTTGCTTCTAAAGCATACGCAAACAGAAATTTCAATGTACAATGATGTTTTTAAAAAAACGGTCAAAATGTGCTCCACTCGGGCTGAAAACGCTTGTTTGGGACATTACATTAATGTTGACTATAAATCATAAACTAAGCATTTTTCAGCTGAAATAATGAATGTAGTCCTCTTAATTCTTGCTTCTAAAGCATACGCAAGCAGAAATTTCAATGTACAATGATGTTTTTAAAAAAAGGGTCAAAATGTGCTCCACTCGGGCTGAAAACGCTTGTTTGGAACATTTCATTAATGTTGACTATAAATCATAAACTAAGCATTTTTCAGCTGAAATAATGAATGTAGTCCTCTTAATTCTTGCTTCTAAAGCATACGCAAGCAGAAATTTCAATGTACAATGATGTTTTTAAAAAAACGGTCAAAATGTGCTCCACTCGGGCTGAAAACGCTTGTTTGGAACATTTCCTTAATGTTGACTATAAATCATAAACTAAGCATTTTTCAGCTGAAATAATGAATGTAGTCCTCTTAATTCTTGCTTCTAAAGCATACGCAAGCAGAAATTTCAATGTACAATGATGTTTTTAAAAAAAACAGTCAAAATGCGCTCCACTCGGGCTGAAAACGCTGTTGGGGACATTTCATTAATGTTGACTACAAATCAAAAACTAAGCATTTTTCAGCTGAAATAATGAATGTAGTCCTCTTAATTCTTGCTTCTAAAGCATACGCAAGCAGAAATTTCAATGTACAATGATGTTTTTAAAAAAACAGTCAAAATGTGCTCCACTCGGGCTGAAAACGCTTGTTTGGGACATGACATTAATGTTGACTATAAATCATAAACTAAGCATTTTTCAGCTGAAATAATGAATGTAGTCCTCTTAATTCTTGCTTCTAAAGCATACGCAAAAAGAAATTTCAATGTACAATGATGTTTTTTAAAAAACGGTCAAAATGTGCTCCACTCGGGCTGAAAACGCTTGTTCGGAACATTTCCTTAATGTTGACTATAAATCATAAACTAAGCATTTTTCAGCTGAAATAATGAATGTAGTCCTCTTAATTCTTGCTTCTAAAGCATACGCAAGCAGAAATTTCAATGTACAATGATGTTTTTAAAAAAAACAGTCAAAATGCGCTCCACTCGGGCTGAAAACGCTGTTGGGGACATTTCATTAATGTTGACTACAAATCAAAAACTAAGCATTTTTCAGCTGAAATAATGAATGTAGTCCTCTTAATTCTTGCTTCTAAAGCATACGCAAGCAGAAATTTCAATGTACAATGATGTTTTTAAAAAAGGGTCAAAATGTGCTCCACTCGGGCTGAAAACGCTTGTTTGGAACATTTCATTAATGTTGACTATAAATCATAAACTAAGCATTTTTCAGCTGAAATAATGAATGTAGTCCTCTTAATTCTTGCTTCTAAAGCATACGCAAGCAGAAATTTCAATGTACAATGATGTTTTTAAAAAAACAGTCAAAATGTGCTCCACTCGGGCTGAAAACGCTTGTTTGGGACATGACATTAATGTTGACTATAAATCATAAACTAAGCATTTTTCAGCTGAAATAATGAATGTAGTCCTCTTAATTCTTGCTTCTAAAGCATACGCAAGCAGAAATTTCAATGTACAACGATGTTTTTAAAAAAACAGTCAAAATGTGCTCCACTCGGGCTGAAAACGCTTGTTTGGAACATTTCATTAATGTTGACTATAAATCATAAACTAAGCATTTTTCAGCTGAAATAATGAATGTAGTCCTCTTAATTCTTGCTTCTAAAGCATACGCAAGCAGAAATTTCAATGTACAATGATGTTTTTAAAAAAACAGTCAAAATGTGCTCCACTCGGGCTGAAAACGCTGTTGGGGACATTTCATTAATGTTGACTATAAATCATAAACTAAGCATTTTTCAGCTGAAATAATGAATGTAGTCCTTTTAATTCTTGCTTCTAAAGCATACGCAAGCAGAAATTTCAATGTACAATGATGTTTTTAAAAAAAACAGTCAAAATGTGCTCCAATCGGGCTGAAAACGCTGTTGGGGACATTTCATTAATGTTGACTATAAATCAAAAACTAAGCATTTTTCAGCTGAAATAATGAATGTAGTCCTCTTAATTCTTGCTTCTAAAGCATACGCAAGCAGAAATTTCAATGTACAATGATGTTTTTAAAAAAACAGTCAAAATGTGCTCCACTCGGGCTGAAAACGCTGTTGGGGACATTTCATTAATGTTGACTATAAATCATAAACTAAGCATTTTTCAGCTGAAATAATGAATGTAGTCCTCTTAATTCTTGCTTCTAAAGCATACGCAAACAGAAATTTCAATGTACAATGATGTTTTTAAAAAAACGGTCAAAATGTGCTCCACTCGGGCTGAAAACGCTTGTTTGGGACATTACATTAATGTTGACTATAAATCATAAACTAAGCATTTTTCAGCTGAAATAATGAATGTAGTCCTCTTAATTCTTGCTTCTAAAGCATACGCAAGCAGAAATTTCAATGTACAATGATGTTTTTAAAAAAAGGGTCAAAATGTGCTCCACTCGGGCTGAAAACGCTTGTTTGGAACATTTCATTAATGTTGACTATAAATCATAAACTAAGCATTTTTCAGCTGAAATAATGAATGTAGTCCTCTTAATTCTTGCTTCTAAAGCATACGCAAGCAGAAATTTCAATGTACAATGATGTTTTTAAAAAAACGGTCAAAATGTGCTCCACTCGGGCTGAAAACGCTTGTTTGGAACATTTCCTTAATGTTGACTATAAATCATAAACTAAGCATTTTTCAGCTGAAATAATGAATGTAGTCCTCTTAATTCTTGCTTCTAAAGCATACGCAAGCAGAAATTTCAATGTACAATGATGTTTTTAAAAAAAACAGTCAAAATGCGCTCCACTCGGGCTGAAAACGCTGTTGGGGACATTTCATTAATGTTGACTACAATTCAAAAACTAAGCATTTTTCAGCTGAAATAATGAATGTAGTCCTCTTAATTCTTGCTTCTAAAGCATACGCAAGCAGAAATTTCAATGTACAATGATGTTTTTAAAAAAAGGGTCAAAATGTGCTCCACTCGGGCTGAAAACGCTTGTTTGGAACATTTCATTAATGTTGACTATAAATCATAAACTAAGCATTTTTCAGCTGAAATAATGAATGTAGTCCTCTTAATTCTTGCTTCTAAAGCATACGCAAGCAGAAATTTCAATGTACAATGATGTTTTTAAAAAAACAGTCAAAATGTGCTCCACTCGGGCTGAAAACGCTTGTTTGGGACATGACATTAATGTTGACTATAAATCATAAACTAAGCATTTTTCAGCTGAAATAATGAATGTAGTCCTCTTAATTCTTGCTTCTAAAGCATACGCAAGCAGAAATTTCAATGTACAATGATGTTTTTAAAAAAACAGTCAAAATGTGCTCCACTCGGGCTGAAAACGCTTGTTTGGGACATTACATTAATGTTGACTATAAATCATAAACTAAGCATTTTTCAGCTGAAATAATGAATGTAGTCCTCTTAATTCTTGCTTCTAAAGCATACGCAAAAAGAAATTTCAATGTACAATGATGTTTTTTAAAAAACGGTCAAAATGTGCTCCACTCGGGCTGAAAACGCTTGTTCGGAACATTTCCTTAATGTTGACTATAAATCATAAACTAAGCATTTTTCAGCTGAAATAATGAATGTAGTCCTCTTAATTCTTGCTTCTAAAGCATACGCAAGCAGAAATTTCAATGTACAATGATGTTTTTAAAAAAAACAGTCAAAATGCGCTCCACTCGGGCTGAAAACGCTGTTGGGGACATTTCATTAATGTTGACTACAAATCAAAAACTAAGCATTTTTCAGCTGAAATAATGAATGTAGTCCTCTTAATTCTTGCTTCTAAAGCATACGCAAGCAGAAATTTCAATGTACAATGATGTTTTTAAAAAAAGGGTCAAAATGTGCTCCACTCGGGCTGAAAACGCTTGTTTGGAACATTTCATTAATGTTGACTATAAATCATAAACTAAGCATTTTTCAGCTGAAATAATGAATGTAGTCCTCTTAATTCTTGCTTCTAAAGCATACGCAAGCAGAAATTTCAATGTACAATGATGTTTTTAAAAAAACAGTCAAAATGTGCTCCACTCGGGCTGAAAACGCTTGTTTGGGACATGACATTAATGTTGACTATAAATCATAAACTAAGCATTTTTCAGCTGAAATAATGAATGTAGTCCTCTTAATTCTTGCTTCTAAAGCATACGCAAGCAGAAATTTCAATGTACAATGATGTTTTTAAAAAAAGGGTCAAAATGTGCTCCACTCGGGCTGAAAACGCTTGTTTGGAACATTTCATTAATGTTGACTATAAATCATAAACTAAGCATTTTTCAGCTGAAATAATGAATGTAGTCCTCTTAATTCTTGCTTCTAAAGCATACGCAAGCAGAAATTTCAATGTACAATGATGTTTTTAAAAAAACAGTCAAAATGTGCTCCACTCGGGCTGAAAACGCTTGTTTGGGACATGACATTAATGTTGACTATAAATCATAAACTAAGCATTTTTCAGCTGAAATAATGAATGTAGTCCTCTTAATTCTTGCTTCTAAAGCATACGCAAGCAGAAATTTCAATGTACAATGATGTTTTTAAAAAAAGGGTCAAAATGTGCTCCACTCGGGCTGAAAACGCTTGTTTGGAACATTTCATTAATGTTGACTATAAATCATAAACTAAGCATTTTTCAGCTGAAATAATGAATGTAGTCCTCTTAATTCTTGCTTCTAAAGCATACGCAAGCAGAAATTTCAATGTACAATGATGTTTTTAAAAAAGCAGTCAAAATGTGCTCCACTCGGGCTGAAAACGCTTGTTTGGGACATGACATTAATGTTGACTATAAATCATAAACTAAGCATTTTTCAGCTGAAATAATGAATGTAGTCCTCTTAATTCTTGCTTCTAAAGCATACGCAAAAAGAAATTTCAATGTACAATGATGTTTTTTAAAAAACGGTCAAAATGTGCTCCACTCGGGCTGAAAACGCTTGTTCGGAACATTTCCTTAATGTTGACTATAAATCATAAACTAAGCATTTTTCAGCTGAAATAATGAATGTAGTCCTCTTAATTCTTGCTTCTAAAGCATACGCAAGCAGAAATTTCAATGTACAATGATGTTTTTAAAAAAAACAGTCAAAATGCGCTCCACTCGGGCTGAAAACGCTGTTGGGGACATTTCATTAATGTTGACTACAAATCAAAAACTAAGCATTTTTCAGCTGAAATAATGAATGTAGTCCTCTTAATTCTTGCTTCTAAAGCATACGCAAGCAGAAATTTCAATGTACAATGATGTTTTTAAAAAAAGGGTCAAAATGTGCTCCACTCGGGCTAAAAACGCTTGTTTGGAACATTTCATTAATGTTGACTATAAATCATAAACTAAGCATTTTTCAGCTGAAATAATGAATGTAGTCCTCTTAATTCTTGCTTCTAAAGCATACGCAAGCAGAAATTTCAATGTACAATGATGTTTTTAAAAAAACAGTCAAAATGTGCTCCACTCGGGCTGAAAACGCTTGTTTGGGACATGACATTAATGTTGACTATAAATCATAAACTAAGCATTTTTCAGCTGAAATAATGAATGTAGTCCTCTTAATTCTTGCTTCTAAAGCATACGCAAAAAGAAATTTCAATGTACAATGATGTTTTTTAAAAAACGGTCAAAATGTGCTCCACTCGGGCTGAAAACGCTTGTTCGGAACATTTCCTTAATGTTGACTATAAATCATAAACTAAGCATTTTTCAGCTGAAATAATGAATGTAGTCCTCTTAATTCTTGCTTCTAAAACATACGCAAGCAGAAATTTCAATGTACAATGATGTTTTTAAAAAAAACAGTCAAAATGCGCTCCACTCGGGCTGAAAACGCTGTTGGGGACATTTCATTAATGTTGACTACAAATCAAAAACTAAGCATTTTTCAGCTGAAATAATGAATGTAGTCCTCTTAATTCTTGCTTCTAAAGCATATGCAAGCAGAAATTTCAATGTACAATGATGTTTTTAAAAAAGGGTCAAAATGTGCTCCACTCGGGCTGAAAACGCTTGTTTGGAACATTTCATTAATGTTGACTATAAATCATAAACTAAGCATTTTTCAGCTGAAATAATGAATGTAGTCCTCTTAATTCTTGCTTCTAAAGCATACGCAAGCAGAAATTTCAATGTACAATGATGTTTTTAAAAAAACAGTCAAAATGTGCTCCACTCGGGCTGAAAACGCTTGTTTGGGACATGACATTAATGTTGACTATAAATCATAAACTAAGCATTTTTCAGCTGAAATAATGAATGTAGTCCTCTTAATTCTTGCTTCTAAAGCATACGCAAGCAGAAATTTCAATGTACAATGATGTTTTTAAAAAAACAGTCAAAATGTGCTCCACTCGTGCTGAAAACGCTTGTTTGGAACATTTCATTAATGTTGACTATAAATCATAAACTAAGCATTTTTCAGCTGAAATAATGAATGTAGTCCTCTTAATTCTTGCTTCTAAAGCATACGCAAGCAGAAATTTCAATGTACAATGATGTTTTTAAAAAAACAGTCAAAATGTGCTCCACTCGGGCTGAAAACGCTGTTGGGGACATTTCATTAATGTTGACTATAAATCATAAACTAAGCATTTTTCAGCTGAAATAATGAATGTAGTCCTTTTAATTCTTGCTTCTAAAGCATACGCAAGCAGAAATTTCAATGTACAATGATGTTTTTAAAAAAAACAGTCAAAATGTGCTCCACTCGGGCTGAAAACGCTGTTGGGGACATTTCATTAATGTTGACTATAAATCAAAAACTAAGCATTTTTCAGCTGAAATAATGAATGTAGTCCTCTTAATTCTTGCTTCTAAAGCATACGCAAGCAGAAATTTCAATGTACAATGATGTTTTTAAAAAAACAGTCAAAATGTGCTCCACTCGGGCTGAAAACGCTGTTGGGGACATTTCATTAATGTTGACTATAAATCATAAACTAAGCATTTTTCAGCTGAAATAATGAATGTAGTCCTCTTAATTCTTGCTTCTAAAGCATACACAAACAGAAAATTCAATGTACAATGATGTTTTTAAAAAAACGGTCAAAATGTGCTCCACTCGGGCTGAAAACGCTGTTGGGGACATTTCATTAATGTTGACTATAAATCATAAACTAAGCATTTTTCAGCTGAAATAATGAATGTAGTCCTCTTAATTCTTGCTTCTAAAGCATACGCAAACAGAAATTTCAATGTACAATGATGTTTTTAAAAAAACGGTCAAAATGTGCTCCACTCGGGCTGAAAACGCTTGTTTGGGACATTACATTAATGTTGACTATAAATCATAAACTAAGCATTTTTCAGCTGAAATAATGAATGTAGTCCTCTTAATTCTTGCTTCTAAAGCATACGCAAGCAGAAATTTCAATGTACAATGATGTTTTTAAAAAAAGGGTCAAAATGTGCTCCACTCGGGCTGAAAACGCTTGTTTGGGACATGACATTAATGTTGACTATAAATCATAAACTAAGCATTTTTCAGCTGAAATAATGAATGTAGTCCTCTTAATTCTTGCTTCTAAAGCATACGCAAGCAGAAATTTCAATGTACAATGATGTTTTTAAAAAAAGGGTCAAAATGTGCTCCACTCGGGCTGAAAACGCTTGTTTGGAACATTTCATTAATGTTGACTATAAATCATAAACTAAGCATTTTTCAGCTGAAATAATGAATGTAGTCCTCTTAATTCTTGCTTCTAAAGCATACGCAAGCAGAAATTTCAATGTACAATGATGTTTTTTAAAAAACGGTCAAAATGTGCTCCACTCGGGCTGAAAACGCTTGTTCGGAACATTTCCTTAATGTTGACTATAAATCATAAACTAAGCATTTTTCAGCTGAAATAATGAATGTAGTCCTCTTAATTCTTGCTTCTAAAGCATACGCAAGCAGAAATTTCAATGTACAATGATGTTTTTAAAAAAAACAGTCAAAATGCGCTCCACTCGGGCTGAAAACGCTGTTGGGGACATTTCATTAATGTTGACTACAAATCAAAAACTAAGCATTTTTCAGCTGAAATAATGAATGTAGTCCTCTTAATTCTTGCTTCTAAAGCATACGCAAGCAGAAATTTCAATGTACAATGATGTTTTTAAAAAAAGGGTCAAAATGTGCTCCACTCGGGCTGAAAACGCTTGTTTGGAACATTTCATTAATGTTGACTATAAATCAAAAACTAAGCATTTTTCAGCTGAAATAATGAATGTAGTCCTCTTAATTCTTGCTTCTAAAGCATACGCAAGCAGAAATTTCAATGTACAATGATGTTTTTAAAAAAACAGTCAAAATGTGCTCCACTCGGGCTGAAAACGCTGTTGGGGACATTTCATTAATGTTGACTATAAATCATAAACTAAGCATTTTTCAGCTGAAATAATGAATGTAGTCCTCTTAATTCTTGCTTCTAAAGCATACACAAACAGAAAATTCAATGTACAATGATGTTTTTAAAAAAACGGTCAAAATGTGCTCCACTCGGGCTGAAAACGCTTGTTTGGAACATTTCATTAATGTTGACTATAAATCATAAACTAAGCATTTTTCAGCTGAAATAATGAATGTAGTCCTCTTAATTCTTGCTTCTAAAGCATACGCAAGCAGAAATTTCAATGTACAATGATGTTTTTAAAAAAACAGTCAAAATGTGCTCCACTCGGGCTGAAAACGCTTGTTTGGGACATGACATTAATGTTGACTATAAATCATAAACTAAGCATTTTTCAGCTGAAATAATGAATGTAGTCCTCTTAATTCTTGCTTCTAAAGCATACGCAAGCAGAAATTTCAATGTACAATGATGTTTTTAAAAAAAGGGTCAAAATGTGCTCCACTCGGGCTGAAAACGCTTGTTTGGAACATTTCATTAATGTTGACTATAAATCATAAACTAAGCATTTTTCAGCTGAAATAATGAATGTAGTCCTCTTAATTCTTGCTTCTAAAGCATACGCAAGCAGAAATTTCAATGTACAATGATGTTTTTAAAAAAGCAGTCAAAATGTGCTCCACTCGGGCTGAAAACGCTTGTTTGGGACATGACATTAATGTTGACTATAAATCATAAACTAAGCATTTTTCAGCTGAAATAATGAATGTAGTCCTCTTAATTCTTGCTTCTAAAGCATACGCAAAAAGAAATTTCAATGTACAATGATGTTTTTTAAAAAACGGTCAAAATGTGCTCCACTCGGGCTGAAAACGCTTGTTCGGAACATTTCCTTAATGTTGACTATAAATCATAAACTAAGCATTTTTCAGCTGAAATAATGAATGTAGTCCTCTTAATTCTTGCTTCTAAAGCATACGCAAGCAGAAATTTCAATGTACAATGATGTTTTTAAAAAAAACAGTCAAAATGCGCTCCACTCGGGCTGAAAACGCTGTTGGGGACATTTCATTAATGTTGACTACAAATCAAAAACTAAGCATTTTTCAGCTGAAATAATGAATGTAGTCCTCTTAATTCTTGCTTCTAAAGCATACGCAAGCAGAAATTTCAATGTACAATGATGTTTTTAAAAAAAGGGTCAAAATGTGCTCCACTCGGGCTAAAAACGCTTGTTTGGAACATTTCATTAATGTTGACTATAAATCATAAACTAAGCATTTTTCAGCTGAAATAATGAATGTAGTCCTCTTAATTCTTGCTTCTAAAGCATACGCAAGCAGAAATTTCAATGTACAATGATGTTTTTAAAAAAACAGTCAAAATGTGCTCCACTCGGGCTGAAAACGCTTGTTTGGGACATGACATTAATGTTGACTATAAATCATAAACTAAGCATTTTTCAGCTGAAATAATGAATGTAGTCCTCTTAATTCTTGCTTCTAAAGCATACGCAAAAAGAAATTTCAATGTACAATGATGTTTTTTAAAAAACGGTCAAAATGTGCTCCACTCGGGCTGAAAACGCTTGTTCGGAACATTTCCTTAATGTTGACTATAAATCATAAACTAAGCATTTTTCAGCTGAAATAATGAATGTAGTCCTCTTAATTCTTGCTTCTAAAACATACGCAAGCAGAAATTTCAATGTACAATGATGTTTTTAAAAAAAACAGTCAAAATGCGCTCCACTCGGGCTGAAAACGCTGTTGGGGACATTTCATTAATGTTGACTACAAATCAAAAACTAAGCATTTTTCAGCTGAAATAATGAATGTAGTCCTCTTAATTCTTGCTTCTAAAGCATACGCAAGCAGAAATTTCAATGTACAATGATGTTTTTAAAAAAGGGTCAAAATGTGCTCCACTCGGGCTGAAAACGCTTGTTTGGAACATTTCATTAATGTTGACTATAAATCATAAACTAAGCATTTTTCAGCTGAAATAATGAATGTAGTCCTCTTAATTCTTGCTTCTAAAGCATACGCAAGCAGAAATTTCAATGTACAATGATGTTTTTAAAAAAACAGTCAAAATGTGCTCCACTCGGGCTGAAAACGCTTGTTTGGGACATGACATTAATGTTGACTATAAATCATAAACTAAGCATTTTTCAGCTGAAATAATGAATGTAGTCCTCTTAATTCTTGCTTCTAAAGCATACGCAAGCAGAAATTTCAATGTACAATGATGTTTTTAAAAAAACAGTCAAAATGTGCTCCACTCGTGCTGAAAACGCTTGTTTGGAACATTTCATTAATGTTGACTATAAATCATAAACTAAGCATTTTTCAGCTGAAATAATGAATGTAGTCCTCTTAATTCTTGCTTCTAAAGCATACGCAAGCAGAAATTTCAATGTACAATGATGTTTTTAAAAAAACAGTCAAAATGTGCTCCACTCGGGCTGAAAACGCTGTTGGGGACATTTCATTAATGTTGACTATAAATCATAAACTAAGCATTTTTCAGCTGAAATAATGAATGTAGTCCTTTTAATTCTTGCTTCTAAAGCATACGCAAGCAGGAATTTCAATGTACAATGATGTTTTTAAAAAAAACAGTCAAAATGTGCTCCACTCGGGCTGAAAACGCTGTTGGGGACATTTCATTAATGTTGACTATAAATCAAAAACTAAGCATTTTTCAGCTGAAATAATGAATGTAGTCCTCTTAATTCTTGCTTCTAAAGCATACGCAAGCAGAAATTTCAATGTACAATGATGTTTTTAAAAAAACAGTCAAAATGTGCTCCACTCGGGCTGAAAACGCTGTTGGGGACATTTCATTAATGTTGACTATAAATCATAAACAGCATTTTTCAGCTGAAATAATGAATGTAGTCCTCTTAATTCTTGCTTCTAAAGCATACACAAACAGAAAATTCAATGTACAATGATGTTTTTAAAAAAACGGTCAAAATGTGCTCCACTCGGGCTGAAAACGCTGTTGGGGACATTTCATTAATGTTGACTATAAATCATAAACTAAGCATTTTTCAGCTGAAATAATGAATGTAGTCCTCTTAATTCTTGCTTCTAAAGCATACGCAAACAGAAATTTCAATGTAGAATGATGTTTTTAAAAAAACGGTCAAAATGTGCTCCACTCGGGCTGAAAACGCTTGTTTGGGACATTACATTAATGTTGACTATAAATCATAAACTAAGCATTTTTCAGCTGAAATAATGAATGTAGTCCTCTTAATTCTTGCTTCTAAAGCATACGCAAGCAGAAATTTCAATGTACAATGATGTTTTTAAAAAAATGGTCAAAATGTGCTCCACTCGGGCTGAAAACGCTTGTTTGGAACATTTCATTAATGTTGACTATAAATCATAAACTAAGCATTTTTCAGCTGAAATAATGAATGTAGTCCTCTTAATTCTTGCTTCTAAAGCATACGCAAGCAGAAATTTCAATGTACAATGATGTTTTTAAAAAAACGGTCAAAATGTGCTCCACTCGGGCTGAAAACGCTTGTTTGGGACATTACATTAATGTTGACTATAAATCATAAACTAAGCATTTTTCAGCTGAAATAATGAATGTAGTCCTCTTAATTCTTGCTTCTAAAGCATACGCAAGCAGAAATTTCAATGTACAATGATGTTTTTAAAAAAAACAGTCAAAATGTGCTCTACTCGGTCTGAAAACGCTGTTGGGGACATTACATTAATGTTGACTATAAATCATAAACTAAGCATTTTTCAGCTGAAATAATGAATGTAGTCCTCTTAATTCTTGCTTCTAAAGCATACATAAACAGAAATTTCAATGTAGAATGATGTTTTTAAAAAAACGGTCAAAATGTGCTCCACTCGGGCTGAAAACGCTTGTTTGGGACATTACATTAATGTTGACTATAAATCATAAACTAAGCATTTTTCAGCTGAAATAATGAATGTAGTCCTCTTAATTCTTGCTTCTAAAGCATACGCAAACAGAAATTTCAATGTACAATGATGTTTTTAAAAAAACGGTCAAAATGTGCTCCACTCGGGCTGAAAACGCTTGTTTGGAACATTTCATTAATGTTGACTATAAATCATAAACTAAGCATTTTTCAGCTGAAATAATGAATGTAGTCCTCTTAATTCTTGCTTCTAAAGCATACGCAAGCAGAAATTTCAATGTACAATGATGTTTTTAAAAAAAACAGTCAAAATGTGCTCCACTCGGGCTGAAAACGCTTTTGGGGACATTTCATTAATGTTGACTATAAATCATAAACTAAGCATTTTTCAGCTGAAATAATGAATGTAGTCCTCTTAATTCTTGCTTCTAAAGCATACGCAAGCAGAAATTTCAATGTACAATGATGTTTTTAAAAAAACAGTCAAAATGTGCTCCACTCGGGCTGAAAACGCTGTTGGGGACATTTCATTAATGTTGACTATAAATCAAAAACTAAGCATTTTTCAGCTGAAATAATGAATGTAGTCCTCTTAATTCTTGCTTCTAAAGCATACGCAAGCAGAAATTTCAATGTACAATGATGTTTTTAAAAAAACAGTCAAAATGTGCTCCACTCGGGCTGAAAACGCTTGTTTGGGACATTACATTAATGTTGACTATAAATCATAAACTAAGCATTTTTCAGCTGAAATAATGAATGTAGTCCTCTTAATTCTTGCTTCTAAAGCATACGCAAGCAGAAATTTCAATGTACAATGATGTTTTTAAAAAAAGGGTCAAAATGTGCTCCACTCGGGCTGAAAACGCTTGTTTGGAACATTTCATTAATGTTGACTATAAATCATAAACTAAGCATTTTTCAGCTGAAATAATGAATGTAGTCCTCTTAATTCTTGCTTCTAAAGCATACGCAAGCAGAAATTTCAATGTACAATGATGTTTTTAAAAAAACAGTCAAAATGTGCTCCACTCGGGCTGAAAACGCTTGTTTGGGACATGACATTAATGTTGACTATAAATCATAAACTAAGCATTTTTCAGCTGAAATAATGAATGTAGTCCTCTTAATTCTTGCTTCTAAAGCATACGCAAGCAGAAATTTCAATGTACAATGATGTTTTTAAAAAAAGGGTCAAAATGTGCTCCACTCGGGCTGAAAACGCTTGTTTGGAACATTTCATTAATGTTGACTATAAATCATAAACTAAGCATTTTTCAGCTGAAATAATGAATGTAGTCCTCTTAATTCTTGCTTCTAAAGCATACGCAAGCAGAAATTTCAATGTACAATGATGTTTTTAAAAAAGCAGTCAAAATGTGCTCCACTCGGGCTGAAAACGCTTGTTTGGGACATGACATTAATGTTGACTATAAATCATAAACTAAGCATTTTTCAGCTGAAATAATGAATGTAGTCCTCTTAATTCTTGCTTCTAAAGCATACGCAAAAAGAAATTTCAATGTACAATGATGTTTTTTAAAAAACGGTCAAAATGTGCTCCACTCGGGCTGAAAACGCTTGTTCGGAACATTTCCTTAATGTTGACTATAAATCATAAACTAAGCATTTTTCAGCTGAAATAATGAATGTAGTCCTCTTAATTCTTGCTTCTAAAGCATACGCAAGCAGAAATTTCAATGTACAATGATGTTTTTAAAAAAAACAGTCAAAATGCGCTCCACTCGGGCTGAAAACGCTGTTGGGGACATTTCATTAATGTTGACTACAAATCAAAAACTAAGCATTTTTCAGCTGAAATAATGAATGTAGTCCTCTTAATTCTTGCTTCTAAAGCATACGCAAGCAGAAATTTCAATGTACAATGATGTTTTTAAAAAAAGGGTCAAAATGTGCTCCACTCGGGCTAAAAACGCTTGTTTGGAACATTTCATTAATGTTGACTATAAATCATAAACTAAGCATTTTTCAGCTGAAATAATGAATGTAGTCCTCTTAATTCTTGCTTCTAAAGCATACGCAAGCAGAAATTTCAATGTACAATGATGTTTTTAAAAAAACAGTCAAAATGTGCTCCACTCGGGCTGAAAACGCTTGTTTGGGACATGACATTAATGTTGACTATAAATCATAAACTAAGCATTTTTCAGCTGAAATAATGAATGTAGTCCTCTTAATTCTTGCTTCTAAAGCATACGCAAAAAGAAATTTCAATGTACAATGATGTTTTTTAAAAAACGGTCAAAATGTGCTCCACTCGGGCTGAAAACGCTTGTTCGGAACATTTCCTTAATGTTGACTATAAATCATAAACTAAGCATTTTTCAGCTGAAATAATGAATGTAGTCCTCTTAATTCTTGCTTCTAAAACATACGCAAGCAGAAATTTCAATGTACAATGATGTTTTTAAAAAAAACAGTCAAAATGCGCTCCACTCGGGCTGAAAACGCTGTTGGGGACATTTCATTAATGTTGACTACAAATCAAAAACTAAGCATTTTTCAGCTGAAATAATGAATGTAGTCCTCTTAATTCTTGCTTCTAAAGCATATGCAAGCAGAAATTTCAATGTACAATGATGTTTTTAAAAAAGGGTCAAAATGTGCTCCACTCGGGCTGAAAACGCTTGTTTGGAACATTTCATTAATGTTGACTATAAATCATAAACTAAGCATTTTTCAGCTGAAATAATGAATGTAGTCCTCTTAATTCTTGCTTCTAAAGCATACGCAAGCAGAAATTTCAATGTACAATGATGTTTTTAAAAAAACAGTCAAAATGTGCTCCACTCGGGCTGAAAACGCTTGTTTGGGACATGACATTAATGTTGACTATAAATCATAAACTAAGCATTTTTCAGCTGAAATAATGAATGTAGTCCTCTTAATTCTTGCTTCTAAAGCATACGCAAGCAGAAATTTCAATGTACAATGATGTTTTTAAAAAAACAGTCAAAATGTGCTCCACTCGTGCTGAAAACGCTTGTTTGGAACATTTCATTAATGTTGACTATAAATCATAAACTAAGCATTTTTCAGCTGAAATAATGAATGTAGTCCTCTTAATTCTTGCTTCTAAAGCATACGCAAGCAGAAATTTCAATGTACAATGATGTTTTTAAAAAAACAGTCAAAATGTGCTCCACTCGGGCTGAAAACGCTGTTGGGGACATTTCATTAATGTTGACTATAAATCATAAACTAAGCATTTTTCAGCTGAAATAATGAATGTAGTCCTCTTAATTCTTGCTTCTAAAGCATACGCAAACAGAAATTTCAATGTACAATGATGTTTTTAAAAAAACGGTCAAAATGTGCTCCACTCGGGCTGAAAACGCTTGTTTGGGACATTACATTAATGTTGACTATAAATCATAAACTAAGCATTTTTCAGCTGAAATAATGAATGTAGTCCTCTTAATTCTTGCTTCTAAAGCATACGCAAGCAGAAATTTCAATGTACAATGATGTTTTTAAAAAAAGGGTCAAAATGTGCTCCACTCGGGCTGAAAACGCTTGTTTGGGACATGACATTAATGTTGACTATAAATCATAAACTAAGCATTTTTCAGCTGAAATAATGAATGTAGTCCTCTTAATTCTTGCTTCTAAAGCATACGCAAGCAGAAATTTCAATGTACAATGATGTTTTTAAAAAAAGGGTCAAAATGTGCTCCACTCGGGCTGAAAACGCTTGTTTGGAACATTTCATTAATGTTGACTATAAATCATAAACTAAGCATTTTTCAGCTGAAATAATGAATGTAGTCCTCTTAATTCTTGCTTCTAAAGCATACGCAAGCAGAAATTTCAATGTACAATGATGTTTTTTAAAAAACGGTCAAAATGTGCTCCACTCGGGCTGAAAACGCTTGTTCGGAACATTTCCTTAATGTTGACTATAAATCATAAACTAAGCATTTTTCAGCTGAAATAATGAATGTAGTCCTCTTAATTCTTGCTTCTAAAGCATACGCAAGCAGAAATTTCAATGTACAATGATGTTTTTAAAAAAAACAGTCAAAATGCGCTCCACTCGGGCTGAAAACGCTGTTGGGGACATTTCATTAATGTTGACTACAAATCAAAAACTAAGCATTTTTCAGCTGAAATAATGAATGTAGTCCTCTTAATTCTTGCTTCTAAAGCATACGCAAGCAGAAATTTCAATGTACAATGATGTTTTTAAAAAAAGGGTCAAAATGTGCTCCACTCGGGCTGAAAACGCTTGTTTGGAACATTTCATTAATGTTGACTATAAATCAAAAACTAAGCATTTTTCAGCTGAAATAATGAATGTAGTCCTCTTAATTCTTGCTTCTAAAGCATACGCAAGCAGAAATTTCAATGTACAATGATGTTTTTAAAAAAACAGTCAAAATGTGCTCCACTCGGGCTGAAAACGCTGTTGGGGACATTTCATTAATGTTGACTATAAATCATAAACTAAGCATTTTTCAGCTGAAATAATGAATGTAGTCCTCTTAATTCTTGCTTCTAAAGCATACACAAACAGAAAATTCAATGTACAATGATGTTTTTAAAAAAACGGTCAAAATGTGCTCCACTCGGGCTGAAAACGCTTGTTTGGAACATTTCATTAATGTTGACTATAAATCATAAACTAAGCATTTTTCAGCTGAAATAATGAATGTAGTCCTCTTAATTCTTGCTTCTAAAGCATACGCAAGCAGAAATTTCAATGTACAATGATGTTTTTAAAAAAACAGTCAAAATGTGCTCCACTCGGGCTGAAAACGCTTGTTTGGGACATGACATTAATGTTGACTATAAATCATAAACTAAGCATTTTTCAGCTGAAATAATGAATGTAGTCCTCTTAATTCTTGCTTCTAAAGCATACGCAAGCAGAAATTTCAATGTACAATGATGTTTTTAAAAAAAGGGTCAAAATGTGCTCCACTCGGGCTGAAAACGCTTGTTTGGAACATTTCATTAATGTTGACTATAAATCATAAACTAAGCATTTTTCAGCTGAAATAATGAATGTAGTCCTCTTAATTCTTGCTTCTAAAGCATACGCAAGCAGAAATTTCAATGTACAATGATGTTTTTAAAAAAGCAGTCAAAATGTGCTCCACTCGGGCTGAAAACGCTTGTTTGGGACATGACATTAATGTTGACTATAAATCATAAACTAAGCATTTTTCAGCTGAAATAATGAATGTAGTCCTCTTAATTCTTGCTTCTAAAGCATACGCAAAAAGAAATTTCAATGTACAATGATGTTTTTTAAAAAACGGTCAAAATGTGCTCCACTCGGGCTGAAAACGCTTGTTCGGAACATTTCCTTAATGTTGACTATAAATCATAAACTAAGCATTTTTCAGCTGAAATAATGAATGTAGTCCTCTTAATTCTTGCTTCTAAAGCATACGCAAGCAGAAATTTCAATGTACAATGATGTTTTTAAAAAAAACAGTCAAAATGCGCTCCACTCGGGCTGAAAACGCTGTTGGGGACATTTCATTAATGTTGACTACAAATCAAAAACTAAGCATTTTTCAGCTGAAATAATGAATGTAGTCCTCTTAATTCTTGCTTCTAAAGCATACGCAAGCAGAAATTTCAATGTACAATGATGTTTTTAAAAAAAGGGTCAAAATGTGCTCCACTCGGGCTAAAAACGCTTGTTTGGAACATTTCATTAATGTTGACTATAAATCATAAACTAAGCATTTTTCAGCTGAAATAATGAATGTAGTCCTCTTAATTCTTGCTTCTAAAGCATACGCAAGCAGAAATTTCAATGTACAATGATGTTTTTAAAAAAACAGTCAAAATGTGCTCCACTCGGGCTGAAAACGCTTGTTTGGGACATGACATTAATGTTGACTATAAATCATAAACTAAGCATTTTTCAGCTGAAATAATGAATGTAGTCCTCTTAATTCTTGCTTCTAAAGCATACGCAAAAAGAAATTTCAATGTACAATGATGTTTTTTAAAAAACGGTCAAAATGTGCTCCACTCGGGCTGAAAACGCTTGTTCGGAACATTTCCTTAATGTTGACTATAAATCATAAACTAAGCATTTTTCAGCTGAAATAATGAATGTAGTCCTCTTAATTCTTGCTTCTAAAACATACGCAAGCAGAAATTTCAATGTACAATGATGTTTTTAAAAAAAACAGTCAAAATGCGCTCCACTCGGGCTGAAAACGCTGTTGGGGACATTTCATTAATGTTGACTACAAATCAAAAACTAAGCATTTTTCAGCTGAAATAATGAATGTAGTCCTCTTAATTCTTGCTTCTAAAGCATACGCAAGCAGAAATTTCAATGTACAATGATGTTTTTAAAAAAGGGTCAAAATGTGCTCCACTCGGGCTGAAAACGCTTGTTTGGAACATTTCATTAATGTTGACTATAAATCATAAACTAAGCATTTTTCAGCTGAAATAATGAATTTAGTCCTCTTAATTCTTGCTTCTAAAGCATACGCAAGCAGAAATTTCAATGTACAATGATGTTTTTAAAAAAACAGTCAAAATGTGCTCCACTCGGGCTGAAAACGCTTGTTTGGGACATGACATTAATGTTGACTATAAATCATAAACTAAGCATTTTTCAGCTGAAATAATGAATGTAGTCCTCTTAATTCTTGCTTCTAAAGCATACGCAAGCAGAAATTTCAATGTACAATGATGTTTTTAAAAAAACAGTCAAAATGTGCTCCACTCGTGCTGAAAACGCTTGTTTGGAACATTTCATTAATGTTGACTATAAATCATAAACTAAGCATTTTTCAGCTGAAATAATGAATGTAGTCCTCTTAATTCTTGCTTCTAAAGCATACGCAAGCAGAAATTTCAATGTACAATGATGTTTTTAAAAAAACAGTCAAAATGTGCTCCACTCGGGCTGAAAACGCTGTTGGGGACATTTCATTAATGTTGACTATAAATCATAAACTAAGCATTTTTCAGCTGAAATAATGAATGTAGTCCTTTTAATTCTTGCTTCTAAAGCATACGCAAGCAGAAATTTCAATGTACAATGATGTTTTTAAAAAAAACAGTCAAAATGTGCTCCACTCGGGCTGAAAACGCTGTTGGGGACATTTCATTAATGTTGACTATAAATCAAAAACTAAGCATTTTTCAGCTGAAATAATGAATGTAGTCCTCTTAATTCTTGCTTCTAAAGCATACGCAAGCAGAAATTTCAATGTACAATGATGTTTTTAAAAAAACAGTCAAAATGTGCTCCACTCGGGCTGAAAACGCTGTTGGGGACATTTCATTAATGTTGACTATAAATCATAAACAGCATTTTTCAGCTGAAATAATGAATGTAGTCCTCTTAATTCTTGCTTCTAAAGCATACACAAACAGAAAATTCAATGTACAATGATGTTTTTAAAAAAACGGTCAAAATGTGCTCCACTCGGGCTGAAAACGCTGTTGGGGACATTTCATTAATGTTGACTATAAATCATAAACTAAGCATTTTTCAGCTGAAATAATGAATGTAGTCCTCTTAATTCTTGCTTCTAAAGCATACGCAAACAGAAATTTCAATGTAGAATGATGTTTTTAAAAAAACGGTCAAAATGTGCTCCACTCGGGCTGAAAACGCTTGTTTGGGACATTACATTAATGTTGACTATAAATCATAAACTAAGCATTTTTCAGCTGAAATAATGAATGTAGTCCTCTTAATTCTTGCTTCTAAAGCATACGCAAGCAGAAATTTCAATGTACAATGATGTTTTTAAAAAAATGGTCAAAATGTGCTCCACTCGGGCTGAAAACGCTTGTTTGGAACATTTCATTAATGTTGACTATAAATCATAAACTAAGCATTTTTCAGCTGAAATAATGAATGTAGTCCTCTTAATTCTTGCTTCTAAAGCATACGCAAGCAGAAATTTCAATGTACAATGATGTTTTTAAAAAAACGGTCAAAATGTGCTCCACTCGGGCTGAAAACGCTTGTTTGGGACATTACATTAATGTTGACTATAAATCATAAACTAAGCATTTTTCAGCTGAAATAATGAATGTAGTCCTCTTAATTCTTGCTTCTAAAGCATACGCAAGCAGAAATTTCAATGTACAATGATGTTTTTAAAAAAAACAGTCAAAATGTGCTCCACTCGGTCTGAAAACGCTGTTGGGGACATTACATTAATGTTGACTATAAATCATAAACTAAGCATTTTTCAGCTGAAATAATGAATGTAGTCCTCTTAATTCTTGCTTCTAAAGCATACATAAACAGAAATTTCAATGTAGAATGATGTTTTTAAAAAAACGGTCAAAATGTGCTCCACTCGGGCTGAAAACGCTTGTTTGGGACATTACATTAATGTTGACTATAAATCATAAACTAAGCATTTTTCAGCTGAAATAATGAATGTAGTCCTCTTAATTCTTGCTTCTAAAGCATACGCAAACAGAAATTTCAATGTACAATGATGTTTTTAAAAAAACGGTCAAAATGTGCTCCACTCGGGCTGAAAACGCTTGTTTGGAACATTTCATTAATGTTGACTATAAATCATAAACTAAGCATTTTTCAGCTGAAATAATGAATGTAGTCCTCTTAATTCTTGCTTCTAAAGCATACGCAAGCAGAAATTTCAATGTACAATGATGTTTTTAAAAAAAACAGTCAAAATGTGCTCCACTCGGGCTGAAAACGCTTTTGGGGACATTTCATTAATGTTGACTATAAATCATAAACTAAGCATTTTTCAGCTGAAATAATGAATGTAGTCCTCTTAATTCTTGCTTCTAAAGCATACGCAAGCAGAAATTTCAATGTACAATGATGTTTTTAAAAAAACAGTCAAAATGTGCTCCACTCGGGCTGAAAACGCTGTTGGGGACATTTCATTAATGTTGACTATAAATCAAAAACTAAGCATTTTTCAGCTGAAATAATGAATGTAGTCCTCTTAATTCTTGCTTCTAAAGCATACGCAAGCAGAAATTTCAATGTACAATGATGTTTTTAAAAAAACAGTCAAAATGTGCTCCACTCGGGCTGAAAACGCTTGTTTGGGACATTACATTAATGTTGACTATAAATCATAAACTAAGCATTTTTCAGCTGAAATAATGAATGTAGTCCTCTTAATTCTTGCTTCTAAAGCATACGCAAGCAGAAATTTCAATGTACAATGATGTTTTTAAAAAAATGGTCAAAATGTGCTCCACTCGGCCTGAAAACGCTTGTTTGGAACATTTCATTAATGTTGACTATAAATCATAAACTAAGCATTTTTCAGCTGAAATAATGAATGTAGTCCTCTTAATTCTTGCTTCTAAAGCATACGCAAGCAGAAATTTCAATGTACAATGATGTTTTTAAAAAAACAGTCAAAATGTGCTCCACTCGGGCTGAAAACGCTTGTTTGGGACATGACATTAATGTTGACTATAAATCATAAACTAAGCATTTTTCAGCTGAAATAATGAATGTAGTCCTCTTAATTCTTGCTTCTAAAGCATACGCAAACAGAAATTTCAATGTAGAATGATGTTTTTAAAAAAACGGTCAAAATGTGCTCCACTCGGGCTGAAAACGCTTGTTTGGGACATTACATTAATGTTGACTATAAATCATAAACTAAGCATTTTTCAGCTGAAATAATGAATGTAGTCCTCTTAATTCTTGCTTCTAAAGCATACGCAAGCAGAAATTTCAATGTACAATGATGTTTTTTAAAAAACGGTCAAAATGTGCTCCACTCGGGCTGAAAACGCTTGTTCGGAACATTTCCTTAATGTTGACTATAAATCATAAACTAAGCATTTTTCAGCTGAAATAATGAATGTAGTCCTCTTAATTCTTGCTTCTAAAGCATACGCAAGCAGAAATTTCAATGTACAATGATGTTTTTAAAAAAAACAGTCAAAATGCGCTCCACTCGGGCTGAAAACGCTGTTGGGGACATTTCATTAATGTTGACTACAAATCAAAAACTAAGCATTTTTCAGCTGAAATAATGAATGTAGTCCTCTTAATTCTTGCTTCTAAAGCATACGCAAGCAGAAATTTCAATGTACAATGATGTTTTTAAAAATAGGGTCAAAATGTGCTCCACTCGGGCTGAAAACGCTTGTTTGGAACATTTCATTAATGTTGACTATAAATCAAAAACTAAGCATTTTTCAGCTGAAATAATGAATGTAGTCCTCTTAATTCTTGCTTCTAAAGCATACGCAAGCAGAAATTTCAATGTACAATGATGTTTTTAAAAAAACAGTCAAAATGTGCTCCACTCGGGCTGAAAACGCTGTTGGGGACATTTCATTAATGTTGACTATAAATCATAAACTAAGCATTTTTCAGCTGAAATAATGAATGTAGTCCTCTTAATTCTTGCTTCTAAAGCATACACAAACAGAAAATTCAATGTACAATGATGTTTTTAAAAAAACGGTCAAAATGTGCTCCACTCGGGCTGAAAACGCTGTTGGGGACATTTCATTAATGTTGACTATAAATCATAAACTAAGCATTTTTCAGCTGAAATAATGAATGTAGTCCTCTTAATTCTTGCTTCTAAAGCATACGCAAACAGAAATTTCAATGTACAATGATGTTTTTAAAAAAACGGTCAAAATGTGCTCCACTCGGGCTGAAAACGCTTGTTTGGGACATTACATTAATGTTGACTATAAATCATAAACTAAGCATTTTTCAGCTGAAATAATGAATGTAGTCCTCTTAATTCTTGCTTCTAAAGCATACGCAAGCAGAAATTTCAATGTACAATGATGTTTTTAAAAAAAGGGTCAAAATGTGCTCCACTCGGGCTGAAAACGCTTGTTTGGGACATGACATTAATGTTGACTATAAATCATAAACTAAGCATTTTTCAGCTGAAATAATGAATGTAGTCCTCTTAATTCTTGCTTCTAAAGCATACGCAAGCAGAAATTTCAATGTACAATGATGTTTTTAAAAAAAGGGTCAAAATGTGCTCCACTCGGGCTGAAAACGCTTGTTTGGAACATTTCATTAATGTTGACTATAAATCATAAACTAAGCATTTTTCAGCTGAAATAATGAATGTAGTCCTCTTAATTCTTGCTTCTAAAGCATACGCAAGCAGAAATTTCAATGTACAATGATGTTTTTTAAAAAACGGTCAAAATGTGCTCCACTCGGGCTGAAAACGCTTGTTCGGAACATTTCCTTAATGTTGACTATAAATCATAAACTAAGCATTTTTCAGCTGAAATAATGAATGTAGTCCTCTTAATTCTTGCTTCTAAAGCATACGCAAGCAGAAATTTCAATGTACAATGATGTTTTTAAAAAAAACAGTCAAAATGCGCTCCACTCGGGCTGAAAACGCTGTTGGGGACATTTCATTAATGTTGACTACAAATCAAAAACTAAGCATTTTTCAGCTGAAATAATGAATGTAGTCCTCTTAATTCTTGCTTCTAAAGCATACGCAAGCAGAAATTTCAATGTACAATGATGTTTTTAAAAAAACAGTCAAAATGTGCTCCACTCGGGCTGAAAACGCTTGTTTGGAACATTTCATTAATGTTGACTATAAATCATAAACTAAGCATTTTTCAGCTGAAATAATGAATGTAGTCCTCTTAATTCTTGCTTCTAAAGCATACGCAAGCAGAAATTTCAATGTACAATGATGTTTTTAAAAAAACAGTCAAAATGTGCTCCACTCGGGCTGAAAACGCTTGTTTGGGACATGACATTAATGTTGACTATAAATCATAAACTAAGCATTTTTCAGCTGAAATAATGAATGTAGTCCTCTTAATTCTTGCTTCTAAAGCATACGCAAGCAGAAATTTCAATGTACAATGATGTTTTTAAAAAAAGGGTCAAAATGTGCTCCACTCGGGCTGAAAACGCTTGTTTGGAACATTTCATTAATGTTGACTATAAATCATAAACTAAGCATTTTTCAGCTGAAATAATGAATGTAGTCCTCTTAATTCTTGCTTCTAAAGCATACGCAAGCAGAAATTTCAATGTACAATGATGTTTTTAAAAAAACAGTCAAAATGTGCTCCACTCGGGCTGAAAACGCTTGTTTGGAACATTTCATTAATGTTGACTATAAATCATAAACTAAGCATTTTTCAGCTGAAATAATGAATGTAGTCCTCTTAATTCTTGCTTCTAAAGCATACGCAAGCAGAAATTTCAATGTACAATGATGTTTTTAAAAAAAACAGTCAAAATGCGCTCCACTCGGGCTGAAAACGCTGTTGGGGACATTTCATTAATGTTGACTACAAATCAAAAACTAAGCATTTTTCAGCTGAAATAATGAATGTAGTCCTCTTAATTCTTGCTTCTAAAGCATACGCAAGCAGAAATTTCAATGTACAATGATGTTTTTAAAAAAACAGTCAAAATGTGCTCCACTCGGGCTGAAAACGCTTGTTTGGAACATTTCATTAATGTTGACTATAAATCATAAACTAAGCATTTTTCAGCTGAAATAATGAATGTAGTCCTCTTAATTCTTGCTTCTAAAGCATACGCAAGCAGAAATTTCAATGTACAATGATGTTTTTAAAAAAACAGTCAAAATGTGCTCCACTCGGGCTGAAAACGCTTGTTTGGGACATGACATTAATGTTGACTATAAATCATAAACTAAGCATTTTTCAGCTGAAATAATGAATGTAGTCCTCTTAATTCTTGCTTCTAAAGCATACGCAAGCAGAAATTTCAATGTACAATGATGTTTTTAAAAAAAGGGTCAAAATGTGCTCCACTCGGGCTGAAAACGCTTGTTTGGAACATTTCATTAATGTTGACTATAAATCATAAACTAAGCATTTTTCAGCTGAAATAATGAATGTAGTCCTCTTAATTCTTGCTTCTAAAGCATACGCAAGCAGAAATTTCAATGTACAATGATGTTTTTAAAAAAACAGTCAAAATGTGCTCCACTCGGGCTGAAAACGCTGTTGGGGACATTTCATTAATGTTGACTACAAATCAAAAACTAAGCATTTTTCAGCTGAAATAATGAATGTAGTCCTCTTAATTCTTGCTTCTAAAGCATACGCAAGCAGAAATTTCAATGTACAATGATGTTTTTAAAAAAAGGGTCAAAATGTGCTCCACTCGGGCTGAAAACGCTTGTTTGGAACATTTCATTAATGTTGACTATAAATCATAAACTAAGCATTTTTCAGCTGAAATAATGAATGTAGTCCTCTTAATTCTTGCTTCTAAAGCATACGCAAGCAGAAATTTCAATGTACAATGATGTTTTTAAAAAAACAGTCAAAATGTGCTCCACTCGGGCTGAAAACGCTTGTTTGGGACATGACATTAATGTTGACTATAAATCATAAACTAAGCATTTTTCAGCTGAAATAATGAATGTAGTCCTCTTAATTCTTGCTTCTAAAGCATACGCAAAAAGAAATTTCAATGTACAATGATGTTTTTTAAAAAACGGTCAAAATGTGCTCCACTCGGGCTGAAAACGCTTGTTCGGAACATTTCCTTAATGTTGACTATAAATCATAAACTAAGCATTTTTCAGCTGAAATAATGAATGTAGTCCTCTTAATTCTTGCTTCTAAAGCATACGCAAGCAGAAATTTCAATGTACAATGATGTTTTTAAAAAAAACAGTCAAAATGCGCTCCACTCGGGCTGAAAACGCTGTTGGGGACATTTCATTAATGTTGACTACAAATCAAAAACTAAGCATTTTTCAGCTGAAATAATGAATGTAGTCCTCTTAATTCTTGCTTCTAAAGCATACGCAAGCAGAAATTTCAATGTACAATGATGTTTTTAAAAAATGGTCAAAATGTGCTCCACTCGGGCTGAAAACGCTTGTTTGGAACATTTCATTAATGTTGACTATAAATCATAAACTAAGCATTTTTCAGCTGAAATAATGAATGTAGTCCTCTTAATTCTTGCTTCTAAAGCATACGCAAGCAGAAATTTCAATGTACAATGATGTTTTTAAAAAAGCAGTCAAAATGTGCTCCACTCGGGCTGAAAACGCTTGTTTGGGACATGACATTAATGTTGACTATAAATCATAAACTAAGCATTTTTCAGCTGAAATAATGAATGTAGTCCTCTTAATTCTTGCTTCTAAAGCATACGCAAAAAGAAATTTCAATGTACAATGATGTTTTTTAAAAAACGGTCAAAATGTGCTCCACTCGGGCTGAAAACGCTTGTTCGGAACATTTCCTTAATGTTGACTATAAATCATAAACTAAGCATTTTTCAGCTGAAATAATGAATGTAGTCCTCTTAATTCTTGCTTCTAAAGCATACGCAAGCAGAAATTTCAATGTACAATGATGTTTTTAAAAAAAACAGTCAAAATGCGCTCCACTCGGGCTGAAAACGCTGTTGGGGACATTTCATTAATGTTGACTACAAATCAAAAACTAAGCATTTTTCAGCTGAAATAATGAATGTAGTCCTCTTAATTCTTGCTTCTAAAGCATACGCAAGCAGAAATTTCAATGTACAATGATGTTTTTAAAAAAGGGTCAAAATGTGCTCCACTCGGGCTGAAAACGCTTGTTTGGAACATTTCATTAATGTTGACTATAAATCATAAACTAAGCATTTTTCAGCTGAAATAATGAATGTAGTCCTCTTAATTCTTGCTTCTAAAGCATACGCAAGCAGAAATTTCAATGTACAATGATGTTTTTAAAAAAACAGTCAAAATGTGCTCCACTCGGGCTGAAAACGCTTGTTTGGGACATGACATTAATGTTGACTATAAATCATAAACTAAGCATTTTTCAGCTGAAATAATGAATGTAGTCCTCTTAATTCTTGCTTCTAAAGCATACGCAAGCAGAAATTTCAATGTACAATGATGTTTTAAAAAAAGGGTCAAAATGTGCTCCACTCGGGCTGAAAACGCTTGTTTGGAACATTTCATTAATGTTGACTATAAATCATAAACTAAGCATTTTTCAGCTGAAATAATGAATGTAGTCCTCTTAATTCTTGCTTCTAAAGCATACGCAAGCAGAAATTTCAATGTACAATGATGTTTTTAAAAAAACAGTCAAAATGTGCTCCACTCGGGCTGAAAACGCTGTTGGGGACATTTCATTAATGTTGACTACAAATCAAAAACTAAGCATTTTTCAGCTGAAATAATGAATGTAGTCCTCTTAATTCTTGCTTCTAAAGCATACGCAAGCAGAAATTTCAATGTACAATGATGTTTTTAAAAAAGGGTCAAAATGTGCTCCACTCGGGCTGAAAACGCTTGTTTGGAACATTTCATTAATGTTGACTATAAATCATAAACTAAGCATTTTTCAGCTGAAATAATGAATGTAGTCCTCTTAATTCTTGCTTCTAAAGCATACGCAAGCAGAAATTTCAATGTACAATGATGTTTTTAAAAAAACAGTCAAAATGTGCTCCACTCGGGCTGAAAACGCTTGTTTGGGACATGACATTAATGTTGACTATAAATCATAAACTAAGCATTTTTCAGCTGAAATAATGAATGTAGTCCTCTTAATTCTTGCTTCTAAAGCATACGCAAAAAGAAATTTCAATGTACAATGATGTTTTTTAAAAAAACGGTCAAAATGTGCTCCACTCGGGCTGAAAACGCTTGTTCGGAACATTTCCTTAATGTTGACTATAAATCATAAACTAAGCATTTTTCAGCTGAAATAATGAATGTAGTCCTCTTAATTCTTGCTTCTAAAGCATACGCAAGCAGAAATTTCAATGTACAATGATGTTTTTAAAAAAAACAGTCAAAATGCGCTCCACTCGGGCTGAAAACGCTGTTGGGGACATTTCATTAATGTTGACTACAAATCAAAAACTAAGCATTTTTCAGCTGAAATAATGAATGTAGTCCTCTTAATTCTTGCTTCTAAAGCATACGCAAGCAGAAATTTCAATGTACAATGATGTTTTTAAAAAAAGGGTCAAAATGTGCTCCACTCGGGCTGAAAACGCTTGTTTGGAACATTTCATTAATGTTGACTATAAATCATAAACTAAGCATTTTTCAGCTGAAATAATGAATGTAGTCCTCTTAATTCTTGCTTCTAAAGCATACGCAAGCAGAAATTTCAATGTACAATGATGTTTTTAAAAAAAGCAGTCAAAATGTGCTCCACTCGGGCTGAAAACGCTTGTTTGGGACATGACATTAATGTTGACTATAAATCATAAACTAAGCATTTTTCAGCTGAAATAATGAATGTAGTCCTCTTAATTCTTGCTTCTAAAGCATACGCAAAAAGAAATTTCAATGTACAATGATGTTTTTTAAAAAACGGTCAAAATGTGCTCCACTCGGGCTGAAAACGCTTGTTCGGAACATTTCCTTAATGTTGACTATAAATCATAAACTAAGCATTTTTCAGCTGAAATAATGAATGTAGTCCTCTTAATTCTTGCTTCTAAAGCATACGCAAGCAGAAATTTCAATGTACAATGATGTTTTTAAAAAAAACAGTCAAAATGCGCTCCACTCGGGCTGAAAACGCTGTTGGGGACATTTCATTAATGTTGACTACAAATCAAAAACTAAGCATTTTTCAGCTGAAATAATGAATGTAGTCCTCTTAATTCTTGCTTCTAAAGCATACGCAAGCAGAAATTTCAATGTACAATGATGTTTTTAAAAAAAGGGTCAAAATGTGCTCCACTCGGGCTGAAAACGCTTGTTTGGAACATTTCATTAATGTTGACTATAAATCATAAACTAAGCATTTTTCAGCTGAAATAATGAATGTAGTCCTCTTAATTCTTGCTTCTAAAGCATACGCAAGCAGAAATTTCAATGTACAATGATGTTTTTAAAAAAACAGTCAAAATGTGCTCCACTCGGGCTGAAAACGCTTGTTTGGGACATGACATTAATGTTGACTATAAATCATAAACTAAGCATTTTTCAGCTGAAATAATGAATGTAGTCCTCTTAATTCTTGCTTCTAAAGCATACGCAAAAAGAAATTTCAATGTACAATGATGTTTTTTAAAAAACGGTCAAAATGTGCTCCACTCGGGCTGAAAACGCTTGTTCGGAACATTTCCTTAATGTTGACTATAAATCATAAACTAAGCATTTTTCAGCTGAAATAATGAATGTAGTCCTCTTAATTCTTGCTTCTAAAGCATACGCAAGCAGAAATTTCAATGTACAATGATGTTTTTAAAAAAAACAGTCAAAATGCGCTCCACTCGGGCTGAAAACGCTGTTGGGGACATTTCATTAATGTTGACTACAAATCAAAAACAGCATTTTTCAGCTGAAATAATGAATGTAGTCCTCTTAATTCTTGCTTCTAAAGCATACGCAAGCAGAAATTTCAATGTACAATGATGTTTTTAAAAAAGGGTCAAAATGTGCTCCACTCGGGCTGAAAACGCTTGTTTGGAACATTTCATTAATGTTGACTATAAATCATAAACTAAGCATTTTTCAGCTGAAATAATGAATGTAGTCCTCTTAATTCTTGCTTCTAAAGCATACGCAAGCAGAAATTTCAATGTACAATGATGTTTTTAAAAAAAGGGTCAAAATGTGCTCCACTCGGGCTGAAAACGCTTGTTTGGAACATTTCATTAATGTTGACTATAAATCATAAACTAAGCATTTTTCAGCTGAAATAATGAATGTAGTCCTCTTAATTCTTGCTTCTAAAGCATACGCAAGCAGAAATTTCAATGTACAATGATGTTTTTAAAAAAACAGTCAAAATGTGCTCCACTCGGGCTGAAAACGCTTGTTTGGGACATGACATTAATGTTGACTATAAATCATAAACTAAGCATTTTTCAGCTGAAATAATGAATGTAGTCCTCTTAATTCTTGCTTCTAAAGCATACGCAAAAAGAAATTTCAATGTACAATGATGTTTTTTAAAAAACGGTCAAAATGTGCTCCACTCGGGCTGAAAACGCTTGTTCGGAACATTTCCTTAATGTTGACTATAAATCATAAACTAAGCATTTTTCAGCTGAAATAATGAATGTAGTCCTCTTAATTCTTGCTTCTAAAGCATACGCAAGCAGAAATTTCAATGTACAATGATGTTTTTAAAAAAAACAGTCAAAATGCGCTCCACTCGGGCTGAAAACGCTGTTGGGGACATTTCATTAATGTTGACTACAAATCAAAAACAGCATTTTTCAGCTGAAATAATGAATGTAGTCCTCTTAATTCTTGCTTCTAAAGCATACGCAAGCAGAAATTTCAATGTACAATGATGTTTTTAAAAAAGGGTCAAAATGTGCTCCACTCGGGCTGAAAACGCTTGTTTGGAACATTTCATTAATGTTGACTATAAATCATAAACTAAGCATTTTTCAGCTGAAATAATGAATGTAGTCCTCTTAATTCTTGCTTCTAAAGCATACGCAAGCAGAAATTTCAATGTACAATGATGTTTTTAAAAAAACAGTCAAAATGTGCTCCACTCGGGCTGAAAACGCTTGTTTGGGACATGACATTAATGTTGACTATAAATCATAAACTAAGCATTTTTCAGCTGAAATAATGAATGTAGTCCTCTTAATTCTTGCTTCTAAAGCATACGCAAGCAGAAATTTCAATGTACAATGATGTTTTTAAAAAAACAGTCAAAATGTGCTCCACTCGGGCTGAAAACGCTTGTTTGGGACATTACATTAATGTTAACTATAAATCATAAACTAAGCATTTTTCAGCTGAAATAATGAATGTAGTCCTCTTAATTCTTGCTTCTAAAGCATACGCAAAAAGAAATTTCAATGTACAATGATGTTTTTTAAAAAACGGTCAAAATGTGCTCCACTCGGGCTGAAAACGCTTGTTCGGAACATTTCCTTAATGTTGACTATAAATCATAAACTAAGCATTTTTCAGCTGAAATAATGAATGTAGTCCTCTTAATTCTTGCTTCTAAAGCATACGCAAGCAGAAATTTCAATGTACAATGATGTTTTTAAAAAAAACAGTCAAAATGCGCTCCACTCGGGCTGAAAACGCTGTTGGGGACATTTCATTAATGTTGACTACAAATCAAAAACTAAGCATTTTTCAGCTGAAATAATGAAAGTAGTCCTCTTAATTCTTGCTTCTAAAGCATACGCAAGCAGAAATTTCAATGTACAATGATGTTTTTAAAAAAAACAGTCAAAATGTGCTCCACTCGGGCTGAAAACGCTGTTGGGGACATTTCATTAATGTTGACTACAAATCAAAAACTAAGCATTTTTCAGCTGAAATAATGAATGTAGTCCTCTTAATTCTTGCTTCTAAAGCATTCGCAAGCAGAAATTTCAATGTACAATGATGTTTTTAAAAAAACAGTCAAAATGTGCTCCACTCGGGCTGAAAACGCTGTTGGGGACATTTCATTAATGTTGACTATAAATCATAAACTAAGCATTTTTCAGCTGAAATAATGAATGTAGTCCTCTTAATTCTTGCTTCTAAAGCATACGCAAGCAGAAATTTCAATGTACAATGATGTTTTTAAAAAAACAGTCAAAATGTGCTCCACTCGGGCTGAAAACGCTTGTTTGGGACATTACATTAATGTTGACTATAAATCATAAACTAAGCATTTTTCAGCTGAAATAATGAATGTAGTCCTCTTAATTCTTGCTTCTAAAGCATACGCAAACAGAAATTTCAATGTACAATGATGTTTTTTAAAAAACGGTCAAAATGTGCTCCACTCGGGCTGAAAACGCTTGTTCGGAACATTTCCTTAATGTTGACTATAAATCATAAACTAAGCATTTTTCAGCTGAAATAATGAATGTAGTCCTCTTAATTCTTGCTTCTAAAGCATACGCAAGCAGAAATTTCAATGTACAATGATGTTTTTAAAAAAAACAGTCAAAATGCGCTCCACTCGGGCTGAAAACGCTGTTGGGGACATTTCATTAATGTTGACTACAAATCAAAAACTAAGCATTTTTCAGCTGAAATAATGAATGTAGTCCTCTTAATTCTTGCTTCTAAAGCATACGCAAGCAGAAATTTCAATGTACAATGATGTTTTTAAAAAAACAGTCAAAATGTGCTCCACTCGGGCTGAAAACGCTTGTTTGGGACATTACATTAATGTTGACTATAAATCATAAACTAAGCATTTTTCAGCTGAAATAATGAATGTAGTCCTCTTAATTCTTGCTTCTAAAGCATACGCAAAAAGAAATTTCAATGTACAATGATGTTTTTTAAAAAACGGTCAAAATGTGCTCCACTCGGGCTGAAAACGCTTGTTCGGAACATTTCCTTAATGTTGACTATAAATCATAAACTAAGCATTTTTCAGCTGAAATAATGAATGTAGTCCTCTTAATTCTTGCTTCTAAAGCATACGCAAGCAGAAATTTCAATGTACAATGATGTTTTTAAAAAAAACAGTCAAAATGCGCTCCACTCGGGCTGAAAACGCTGTTGGGGACATTTCATTAATGTTGACTACAAATCAAAAACAGCATTTTTCAGCTGAAATAATGAATGTAGTCCTCTTAATTCTTGCTTCTAAAGCATACGCAAGCAGAAATTTCAATGTACAATGATGTTTTTAAAAAAGGGTCAAAATGTGCTCCACTCGGGCTGAAAACGCTTGTTTGGAACATTTCATTAATGTTGACTATAAATCATAAACTAAGCATTTTTCAGCTGAAATAATGAATGTAGTCCTCTTAATTCTTGCTTCTAAAGCATACGCAAGCAGAAATTTCAATGTACAATGATGTTTTTAAAAAAACAGTCAAAATGTGCTCCACTTGGGCTGAAAACGCTTGTTTGGGACATGACATTAATGTTGACTATAAATCATAAACTAAGCATTTTTCAGCTGAAATAATGAATGTAGTCCTCTTAATTCTTGCTTCTAAAGCATACGCAAGCAGAAATTTCAATGTACAATGATGTTTTTAAAAAAACAGTCAAAATGTGCTCCACTCGGGCTGAAAACGCTTGTTTGGGACATTACATTAATGTTAACTATAAATCATAAACTAAGCATTTTTCAGCTGAAATAATGAATGTAGTCCTCTTAATTCTTGCTTCTAAAGCATACGCAAAAAGAAATTTCAATGTACAATGATGTTTTTTAAAAAACGGTCAAAATGTGCTCCACTCGGGCTGAAAACGCTTGTTCGGAACATTTCCTTAATGTTGACTATAAATCATAAACTAAGCATTTTTCAGCTGAAATAATGAATGTAGTCCTCTTAATTCTTGCTTCTAAAGCATACGCAAGCAGAAATTTCAATGTACAATGATGTTTTTAAAAAAAACAGTCAAAATGCGCTCCACTCGGGCTGAAAACGCTGTTGGGGACATTTCATTAATGTTGACTACAAATCAAAAACTAAGCATTTTTCAGCTGAAATAATGAAAGTAGTCCTCTTAATTCTTGCTTCTAAAGCATACGCAAGCAGAAATTTCAATGTACAATGATGTTTTTAAAAAAAACAGTCAAAATGTGCTCCACTCGGGCTGAAAACGCTGTTGGGGACATTTCATTAATGTTGACTACAAATCAAAAACTAAGCATTTTTCAGCTGAAATAATGAATGTAGTCCTCTTAATTCTTGCTTCTAAAGCATTCGCAAGCAGAAATTTCAATGTACAATGATGTTTTTAAAAAAACAGTCAAAATGTGCTCCACTCGGGCTGAAAACGCTGTTGGGGACATTTCATTAATGTTGACTATAAATCATAAACTAAGCATTTTTCAGCTGAAATAATGAATGTAGTCCTCTTAATTCTTGCTTCTAAAGCATACGCAAGCAGAAATTTCAATGTACAATGATGTTTTTAAAAAAACAGTCAAAATGTGCTCCACTCGGGCTGAAAACGCTTGTTTGGGACATTACATTAATGTTGACTATAAATCATAAACTAAGCATTTTTCAGCTGAAATAATGAATGTAGTCCTCTTAATTCTTGCTTCTAAAGCATACGCAAACAGAAATTTCAATGTACAATGATGTTTTTTAAAAAACGGTCAAAATGTGCTCCACTCGGGCTGAAAACGCTTGTTCGGAACATTTCCTTAATGTTGACTATAAATCATAAACTAAGCATTTTTCAGCTGAAATAATGAATGTAGTCCTCTTAATTCTTGCTTCTAAAGCATACGCAAGCAGAAATTTCAATGTACAATGATGTTTTTAAAAAAAACAGTCAAAATGCGCTCCACTCGGGCTGAAAACGCTGTTGGGGACATTTCATTAATGTTGACTACAAATCAAAAACTAAGCATTTTTCAGCTGAAATAATGAATGTAGTCCTCTTAATTCTTGCTTCTAAAGCATACGCAAGCAGAAATTTCAATGTACAATGATGTTTTTAAAAAAACAGTCAAAATGTGCTCCACTCGGGCTGAAAACGCTTGTTTGGGACATTACATTAATGTTGACTATAAATCATAAACTAAGCATTTTTCAGCTGAAATAATGAATGTAGTCCTCTTAATTCTTGCTTCTAAAGCATACGCAAACAGAAATTTCAATGTACAATGATGTTTTTTAAAAAACGGTCAAAATGTGCTCCACTCGGGCTGAAAACGCTTGTTCGGAACATTTCCTTAATGTTGACTATAAATCATAAACTAAGCATTTTTCAGCTGAAATAATGAATGTAGTCCTCTTAATTCTTGCTTCTAAAGCATACGCAAGCAGAAATTTCAATGTACAATGATGTTTTTAAAAAAAACAGTCAAAATGCGCTCCACTCGGGCTGAAAACGCTGTTGGGGACATTTCATTAATGTTGACTACAAATCAAAAACTAAGCATTTTTCAGCTGAAATAATGAATGTAGTCCTCTTAATTCTTGCTTCTAAAGCATACGCAAACAGAAATTTCAATGTACAATGATGTTTTTAAAAAAAGGGTCAAAATGTGCTCCACTCGGGCTGAAAACGCTTGTTTGGAACATTTCATTAATGTTGACTATAAATCATAAACTAAGCATTTTTCAGCTGAAATAATGAATGTAGTCCTCTTAATTCTTGCTTCTAAAGCATACGCAAGCAGAAATTTCAATGTACAATGATGTTTTTAAAAAAATGGTCAAAATGTGCTCCACTCGGGCTGAAAACGCTTGTTTGGAACATTTCATTAATGTTGACTATAAATCATAAACTAAGCATTTTTCAGCTGAAATAATGAATGTAGTCCTCTTAATTCTTGCTTCTAAAGCATACGCAAGCAGAAATTTCAATGTACAATGATGTTTTTAAAAAAACAGTCAAAATGTGCTCCACTCGGGCTGAAAACGCTTGTTTGGGACATTACATTAATGTTGACTATAAATCATAAACTAAGCATTTTTCAGCTGAAATAATGAATGTAGTCCTCTTAATTCTTGCTTCTAAAGCATACGCAAAAAGAAATTTCAATGTACAATGATGTTTTTTAAAAAACGGTCAAAATGTGCTCCACTCGGGCTGAAAACGCTTGTTCGGAACATTTCCTTAATGTTGACTATAAATCATAAACTAAGCATTTTTCAGCTGAAATAATGAATGTAGTCCTCTTAATTCTTGCTTCTAAAGCATACGCAAGCAGAAATTTCAATGTACAATGATGTTTTTAGAAAAAACAGTCAAAATGCGCTCCACTCGGGCTGAAAACGCTGTTGGGGACATTTCATTAATGTTGACTATAAATCATAAACTAAGCATTTTTCAGCTGAAATAATGAATGTAGTCCTCTTAATTCTTGCTTCTAAAGCATACGCAAGCAGAAATTTCAATGTACAATGATGTTTTTAAAAAAACGGTCAAAATGTGCTCCACTCGGGCTGAAAACGCTTGTTTGGAACATGACATTAATGTTGACTATAAATCATAAACTAAGCATTTTTCAGCTGAAATAATGAATGTAGTCCTCTTAATTCTTGCTTCTAAAGCATACGCAAGCAGAAATTTCAATGTACAATGATGTTTTTAAAAAAAACAGTCAAAATGTGCTCCACTCGGGCTGAAAACGCTGTTGGGGACATTTCATTAATGTTGACTACAAATCAAAAACTAAGCATTTTTCAGCTGAAATAATGAATGTAGTCCTCTTAATTCTTGCTTCTAAAGCATTCGCAAGCAGAAATTTCAATGTACAATGATGTTTTTAAAAAAACAGTCAAAATGTGCTCCACTCGGGCTGAAAACGCTGTTGGGGACATTTCATTAATGTTGACTATAAATCATAAACTAAGCATTTTTCAGCTGAAATAATGAATGTAGTCCTCTTAATTCTTGCTTCTAAAGCATACGCAAGCAGAAATTTCAATGTACAATGATGTTTTTAAAAAAACAGTCAAAATGTGCTCCACTCGGGCTGAAAACGCTTGTTTGGGACATTACATTAATGTTGACTATAAATCATAAACTAAGCATTTTTCAGCTGAAATAATGAATGTAGTCCTCTTAATTCTTGCTTCTAAAGCATACGCAAACAGAAATTTCAATGTACAATGATGTTTTTTAAAAAACGGTCAAAATGTGCTCCACTCGGGCTGAAAACGCTTGTTCGGAACATTTCCTTAATGTTGACTATAAATCATAAACTAAGCATTTTTCAGCTGAAATAATGAATGTAGTCCTCTTAATTCTTGCTTCTAAAGCATACGCAAGCAGAAATTTCAATGTACAATGATGTTTTTAAAAAAAACAGTCAAAATGCGCTCCACTCGGGCTGAAAACGCTGTTGGGGACATTTCATTAATGTTGACTACAAATCAAAAACTAAGCATTTTTCAGCTGAAATAATGAATGTAGTCCTCTTAATTCTTGCTTCTAAAGCATACGCAAGCAGAAATTTCAATGTACAATGATGTTTTTAAAAAAAGGGTCAAAATGTGCTCCACTCGGGCTGAAAACGCTTGTTTGGAACATTTCATTAATGTTGACTATAAATCATAAACTAAGCATTTTTCAGCTGAAATAATGAATGTAGTCCTCTTAATTCTTGCTTCTAAAGCATACGCAAGCAGAAATTTCAATGTACAATGATGTTTTTAAAAAAACAGTCAAAATGTGCTCCACTCGGGCTGAAAACGCTTGTTTGGGACATGACATTAATGTTGACTATAAATCATAAACTAAGCATTTTTCAGCTGAAATAATGAATGTAGTCCTCTTAATTCTTGCTTCTAAAGCATACGCAAGCAGAAATTTCAATGTACAATGATGTTTTTAAAAAAACAGTCAAAATGTGCTCCACTCGGGCTGAAAACGCTTGTTTGGGACATTACATTAATGTTGACTATAAATCATAAACTAAGCATTTTTCAGCTGAAATAATGAATGTAGTCCTCTTAATTCTTGCTTCTAAAGCATACGCAAACAGAAATTTCAATGTACAATGATGTTTTTTAAAAAACGGTCAAAATGTGCTCCACTCGGGCTGAAAACGCTTGTTCGGAACATTTCCTTAATGTTGACTATAAATCAAAAACTAAGCATTTTTCAGCTGAAATAATGAATGTAGTCCTCTTAATTCTTGCTTCTAAAGCATACGCAAGCAGAAATTTCAATTTACAATGATGTTTTTAAAAAAAACAGTCAAAATGCACTCCACTCGGGCTGAAAACGCTGTTGGGGACATTTCATTAATGTTGACTACAAATCAAAAACTAAGCATTTTTCAGCTGAAATAATGAATGTAGTCCTCTTAATTCTTGCTTCTAAAGCATACGCAAGCAGAAATTTCAATGTACAATGATGTTTTTAAAAAAAGGATCAAAATGTGCTCCACTCGGGCTGAAAACGCTTGTTTGGAACATTTCATTAATGTTGACTATAAATCATAAACTAAGCATTTTTCAGCTGAAATAATGAATGTAGTCCTCTTAATTCTTGCTTCTAAAGCATACGCAAGCAGAAATTTCAATGTACAATGATGTTTTTAAAAAAACAGTCAAAATGTGCTCCACTCGGGCTGAAAACGCTTGTTTGGGACATGACATTAATGTTGACTATAAATCATAAACTAAGCATTTTTCAGCTGAAATAATGAATGTAGTCCTCTTAATTCTTGCTTCTAAAGCATACGCAAGCAGAAATTTCAATGTACAATGATGTTTTTAAAAAAACAGTCAAAATGTGCTCCACTCGGGCTGAAAACGCTTGTTTGGGACATTACATTAATGTTGACTATAAATCATAAACTAAGCATTTTTCAGCTGAAATAATGAATGTAGTCCTCTTAATTCTTGCTTCTAAAGCATACGCAAAAAGAAATTTCAATGTACAATGATGTTTTTTAAAAAACGGTCAAAATGTGCTCCACTCGGGCTGAAAACGCTTGTTCGGAACATTTCCTTAATGTTGACTATAAATCATAAACTAAGCATTTTTCAGCTGAAATAATGAATGTACTCCTCTTAATTCTTGCTTCTAAAGCATACGCAAGCAGAAATTTCAATGTACAATGATGTTTTTAGAAAAAACAGTCAAAATGCGCTCCACTCGGGCTGAAAACGCTGTTGGGGACATTTCATTAATGTTGACTACAAATCAAAAACTAAGCATTTTTCAGCTGAAATAATGAATGTAGTCCTCTTAATTCTTGCTTCTAAAGCATACGCAAGCAGAAATTTCAATGTACAATGATGTTTTTAAAAAAACAGTCAAAATGTGCTCCACTCGGGCTGAAAACGCTTGTTTGGAACATTTCATTAATGTTGACTATAAATCATAAACTAAGCATTTTTCAGCTGAAATAATGAATGTAGTCCTCTTAATTCTTGCTTCTAAAGCATACGCAAGCAGAAATTTCAATGTACAATGATGTTTTTAAAAAAACGGTCAAAATGTGCTCCACTCGGGCTGAAAACGCTTGTTTGGAACATTTCCTTAATGTTGACTATAAATCATAAACTAAGCATTTTTCAGCTGAAATAATGAATGTAGTCCTCTTAATTCTTGCTTCTAAAGCATACGCAAGCAGAAATTTCAATGTACAATGATGTTTTTAAAAAAAACAGTCAAAATGCGCTCCACTCGGGCTGAAAACGCTGTTGGGGACATTTCATTAATGTTGACTACAAATCAAAAACTAAGCATTTTTCAGCTGAAATAATGAATGTAGTCCTCTTAATTCTTGCTTCTAAAGCATACGCAAGCAGAAATTTCAATGTACAATGATGTTTTTAAAAAAAGGGTCAAAATGTGCTCCACTCGGGCTGAAAACGCTTGTTTGGAACATTTCATTAATGTTGACTATAAATCATAAACTAAGCATTTTTCAGCTGAAATAATGAATGTAGTCCTCTTAATTCTTGCTTCTAAAGCATACGCAAGCAGAAATTTCAATGTACAATGATGTTTTTAAAAAAACAGTCAAAATGTGCTCCACTCGGGCTGAAAACGCTTGTTTGGGACATGACATTAATGTTGACTATAAATCATAAACTAAGCATTTTTCAGCTGAAATAATGAATGTAGTCCTCTTAATTCTTGCTTCTAAAGCATACGCAAGCAGAAATTTCAATGTACAATGATGTTTTTAAAAAAACAGTCAAAATGTGCTCCACTCGGGCTGAAAACGCTTGTTTGGGACATTACATTAATGTTGACTATAAATCATAAACTAAGCATTTTTCAGCTGAAATAATGAATGTAGTCCTCTTAATTCTTGCTTCTAAAGCATACGCAAAAAGAAATTTCAATGTACAATGATGTTTTTTAAAAAACGGTCAAAATGTGCTCCACTCGGGCTGAAAACGCTTGTTCGGAACATTTCCTTAATGTTGACTATAAATCATAAACTAAGCATTTTTCAGCTGAAATAATGAATGTAGTCCTCTTAATTCTTGCTTCTAAAGCATACGCAAGCAGAAATTTCAATGTACAATGATGTTTTTAAAAAAAACAGTCAAAATGCGCTCCACTCGGGCTGAAAACGCTGTTGGGGACATTTCATTAATGTTGACTACAAATCAAAAACTAAGCATTTTTCAGCTGAAATAATGAATGTAGTCCTCTTAATTCTTGCTTCTAAAGCATACGCAAGCAGAAATTTCAATGTACAATGATGTTTTTAAAAAAGCAGTCAAAATGTGCTCCACTCGGGCTGAAAACGCTTGTTTGGGACATGACATTAATGTTGACTATAAATCATAAACTAAGCATTTTTCAGCTGAAATAATGAATGTAGTCCTCTTAATTCTTGCTTCTAAAGCATACGCAAAAAGAAATTTCAATGTACAATGATGTTTTTTAAAAAACGGTCAAAATGTGCTCCACTCGGGCTGAAAACGCTTGTTCGGAACATTTCCTTAATGTTGACTATAAATCATAAACTAAGCATTTTTCAGCTGAAATAATGAATGTAGTCCTCTTAATTCTTGCTTCTAAAGCATACGCAAGCAGAAATTTCAATGTACAATGATGTTTTTAAAAAAAACAGTCAAAATGCGCTCCACTCGGGCTGAAAACGCTGTTGGGGACATTTCATTAATGTTGACTACAAATCAAAAACTAAGCATTTTTCAGCTGAAATAATGAATGTAGTCCTCTTAATTCTTGCTTCTAAAGCATACGCAAGCAGAAATTTCAATGTACAATGATGTTTTTAAAAAAAGGGTCAAAATGTGCTCCACTCGGGCTGAAAACGCTTGTTTGGAACATTTCATTAATGTTGACTATAAATCATAAACTAAGCATTTTTCAGCTGAAATAATGAATGTAGTCCTCTTAATTCTTGCTTCTAAAGCATACGCAAGCAGAAATTTCAATGTACAATGATGTTTTTAAAAAAACAGTCAAAATGTGCTCCACTCGGGCTGAAAACGCTTGTTTGGGACATGACATTAATGTTGACTATAAATCATAAACTAAGCATTTTTCAGCTGAAATAATGAATGTAGTCCTCTTAATTCTTGCTTCTAAAGCATACGCAAAAAGAAATTTCAATGTACAATGATGTTTTTTAAAAAACGGTCAAAATGTGCTCCACTCGGGCTGAAAACGCTTGTTCGGAACATTTCCTTAATGTTGACTATAAATCATAAACTAAGCATTTTTCAGCTGAAATAATGAATGTAGTCCTCTTAATTCTTGCTTCTAAAGCATACGCAAGCAGAAATTTCAATGTACAATGATGTTTTTAAAAAAAACAGTCAAAATGCGCTCCACTCGGGCTGAAAACGCTGTTGGGGACATTTCATTAATGTTGACTACAAATCAAAAACAGCATTTTTCAGCTGAAATAATGAATGTAGTCCTCTTAATTCTTGCTTCTAAAGCATACGCAAGCAGAAATTTCAATGTACAATGATGTTTTTAAAAAAGGGTCAAAATGTGCTCCACTCGGGCTGAAAACGCTTGTTTGGAACATTTCATTAATGTTGACTATAAATCATAAACTAAGCATTTTTCAGCTGAAATAATGAATGTAGTCCTCTTAATTCTTGCTTCTAAAGCATACGCAAGCAGAAATTTCAATGTACAATGATGTTTTTAAAAAAACAGTCAAAATGTGCTCCACTCGGGCTGAAAACGCTTGTTTGGGACATGACATTAATGTTGACTATAAATCATAAACTAAGCATTTTTCAGCTGAAATAATGAATGTAGTCCTCTTAATTCTTGCTTCTAAAGCATACGCAAGCAGAAATTTCAATGTACAATGATGTTTTTAAAAAAACAGTCAAAATGTGCTCCACTCGGGCTGAAAACGCTTGTTTGGGACATTACATTAATGTTAACTATAAATCATAAACTAAGCATTTTTCAGCTGAAATAATGAATGTAGTCCTCTTAATTCTTGCTTCTAAAGCATACGCAAAAAGAAATTTCAATGTACAATGATGTTTTTTAAAAAACGGTCAAAATGTGCTCCACTCGGGCTGAAAACGCTTGTTCGGAACATTTCCTTAATGTTGACTATAAATCATAAACTAAGCATTTTTCAGCTGAAATAATGAATGTAGTCCTCTTAATTCTTGCTTCTAAAGCATACGCAAGCAGAAATTTCAATGTACAATGATGTTTTTAGAAAAAACAGTCAAAATGCGCTCCACTCGGGCTGAAAACGCTGTTGGGGACATTTCATTAATGTTGACTACAAATCAAAAACTAAGCATTTTTCAGCTGAAATAATGAATGTAGTCCTCTTAATTCTTGCTTCTAAAGCATACGCAAGCAGAAATTTCAATGTACAATGATGTTTTTAAAAAAAGGGTCAAAATGTGCTCCACTCGGGCTGAAAACGCTTGTTTGGAACATTTCATTAATGTTGACTATAAATCATAAACTAAGCATTTTTCAGCTGAAATAATGAATGTAGTCCTCTTAATTCTTGCTTCTAAAGCATACGCAAGCAGAAATTTCAATGTACAATGATGTTTTTAAAAAAACGGTCAAAATGTGCTCCACTCGGGCTGAAAACGCTTGTTTGGAACATTTCCTTAATGTTGACTATAAATCATAAACTAAGCATTTTTCAGCTGAAATAATGAATGTAGTCCTCTTAATTCTTGCTTCTAAAGCATACGCAAGCAGAAATTTCAATGTACAATGATGTTTTTAAAAAAAACAGTCAAAATGCGCTCCACTCGGGCTGAAAACGCTGTTGGGGACATTTCATTAATGTTGACTACAAATCAAAAACTAAGCATTTTTCAGCTGAAATAATGAATGTAGTCCTCTTAATTCTTGCTTCTAAAGCATACGCAAGCAGAAATTTCAATGTACAATGATGTTTTTAAAAAAAGGGTCAAAATGTGCTCCACTCGGGCTGAAAACGCTTGTTTGGAACATTTCATTAATGTTGACTATAAATCATAAACTAAGCATTTTTCAGCTGAAATAATGAATGTAGTCCTCTTAATTCTTGCTTCTAAAGCATACGCAAGCAGAAATTTCAATGTACAATGATGTTTTTAAAAAAACAGTCAAAATGTGCTCCACTCGGGCTGAAAACGCTTGTTTGGGACATGACATTAATGTTGACTATAAATCATAAACTAAGCATTTTTCAGCTGAAATAATGAATGTAGTCCTCTTAATTCTTGCTTCTAAAGCATACGCAAAAAGAAATTTCAATGTACAATGATGTTTTTTAAAAAACGGTCAAAATGTGCTCCACTCGGGCTGAAAACGCTTGTTCGGAACATTTCCTTAATGTTGACTATAAATCATAAACTAAGCATTTTTCAGCTGAAATAATGAATGTAGTCCTCTTAATTCTTGCTTCTAAAGCATACGCAAGCAGAAATTTCAATGTACAATGATGTTTTTAAAAAAAACAGTCAAAATGCGCTCCACTCGGGCTGAAAACGCTGTTGGGGACATTTCATTAATGTTGACTACAAATCAAAAACAGCATTTTTCAGCTGAAATAATGAATGTAGTCCTCTTAATTCTTGCTTCTAAAGCATACGCAAGCAGAAATTTCAATGTACAATGATGTTTTTAAAAAAGGGTCAAAATGTGCTCCACTCGGGCTGAAAACGCTTGTTTGGAACATTTCATTAATGTTGACTATAAATCATAAACTAAGCATTTTTCAGCTGAAATAATGAATGTAGTCCTCTTAATTCTTGCTTCTAAAGCATACGCAAGCAGAAATTTCAATGTACAATGATGTTTTTAAAAAAACAGTCAAAATGTGCTCCACTCGGGCTGAAAACGCTTGTTTGGGACATGACATTAATGTTGACTATAAATCATAAACTAAGCATTTTTCAGCTGAAATAATGAATGTAGTCCTCTTAATTCTTGCTTCTAAAGCATACGCAAGCAGAAATTTCAATGTACAATGATGTTTTTAAAAAAACAGTCAAAATGTGCTCCACTCGGGCTGAAAACGCTTGTTTGGGACATTACATTAATGTTAACTATAAATCATAAACTAAGCATTTTTCAGCTGAAATAATGAATGTAGTCCTCTTAATTCTTGCTTCTAAAGCATACGCAAAAAGAAATTTCAATGTACAATGATGTTTTTTAAAAAACGGTCAAAATGTGCTCCACTCGGGCTGAAAACGCTTGTTCGGAACATTTCCTTAATGTTGACTATAAATCATAAACTAAGCATTTTTCAGCTGAAATAATGAATGTAGTCCTCTTAATTCTTGCTTCTAAAGCATACGCAAGCAGAAATTTCAATGTACAATGATGTTTTTAAAAAAAACAGTCAAAATGCGCTCCACTCGGGCTGAAAACGCTGTTGGGGACATTTCATTAATGTTGACTACAAATCAAAAACTAAGCATTTTTCAGCTGAAATAATGAAAGTAGTCCTCTTAATTCTTGCTTCTAAAGCATACGCAAGCAGAAATTTCAATGTACAATGATGTTTTTAAAAAAAACAGTCAAAATGTGCTCCACTCGGGCTGAAAACGCTGTTGGGGACATTTCATTAATGTTGACTACAAATCAAAAACTAAGCATTTTTCAGCTGAAATAATGAATGTAGTCCTCTTAATTCTTGCTTCTAAAGCATACGCAAACAGAAATTTCAATGTACAATGATGTTTTTTAAAAAACGGTCAAAATGTGCTCCACTCGGGCTGAAAACGCTTGTTCGGAACATTTCCTTAATGTTGACTATAAATCATAAACTAAGCATTTTTCAGCTGAAATAATGAATGTAGTCCTCTTAATTCTTGCTTCTAAAGCATACGCAAGCAGAAATTTCAATGTACAATGATGTTTTTAAAAAAAACAGTCAAAATGCGCTCCACTCGGGCTGAAAACGCTGTTGGGGACATTTCATTAATGTTGACTACAAATCAAAAACTAAGCATTTTTCAGCTGAAATAATGAATGTAGTCCTCTTAATTCTTGCTTCTAAAGCATACGCAAGCAGAAATTTCAATGTACAATGATGTTTTTAAAAAAAGGGTCAAAATGTGCTCCACTCGGGCTGAAAACGCTTGTTTGGAACATTTCATTAATGTTGACTATAAATCATAAACTAAGCATTTTTCAGCTGAAATAATGAATGTAGTCCTCTTAATTCTTGCTTCTAAAGCATACGCAAGCAGAAATTTCAATGTACAATGATGTTTTTAAAAAAACAGTCAAAATGTGCTCCACTCGGGCTGAAAACGCTTGTTTGGGACATGACATTAATGTTGACTATAAATCATAAACTAAGCATTTTTCAGCTGAAATAATGAATGTAGTCCTCTTAATTCTTGCTTCTAAAGCATACGCAAGCAGAAATTTCAATGTACAATGATGTTTTTAAAAAAACAGTCAAAATGTGCTCCACTCGGGCTGAAAACGCTTGTTTGGGACATTACATTAATGTTGACTACAAATCAAAAACTAAGCATTTTTCAGCTGAAATAATGAATGTAGTCCTCTTAATTCTTGCTTCTAAAGCATACGCAAAAAGAAATTTCAATGTACAATGATGTTTTTTAAAAAACGGTCAAAATGTGCTCCACTCGGGCTGAAAACGCTTGTTCGGAACATTTCCTTAATGTTGACTATAAATCATAAACTAAGCATTTTTCAGCTGAAATAATGAATGTAGTCCTCTTAATTCTTGCTTCTAAAGCATACGCAAGCAGAAATTTCAATGTACAATGATGTTTTTAGAAAAAACAGTCAAAATGCGCTCCACTCGGGCTGAAAACGCTGTTGGGGACATTTCATTAATGTTGACTACAAATCAAAAACTAAGCATTTTTCAGCTGAAATAATGAATGTAGTCCTCTTAATTCTTGCTTCTAAAGCATACGCAAGCAGAAATTTCAATGTACAATGATGTTTTTAAAAAAAGGGTCAAAATGTGCTCCACTCGGGCTGAAAACGCTTGTTTGGAACATTTCATTAATGTTGACTATAAATCATAAACTAAGCATTTTTCAGCTGAAATAATGAATGTAGTCCTCTTAATTCTTGCTTCTAAAGCATACGCAAAAAGAAATTTCAATGTACAATGATGTTTTTAAAAAAACGGTCAAAATGTGCTCCACTCGGGCTGAAAACGCTTGTTTGGAACATTTCCTTAATGTTGACTATAAATCATAAACTAAGCATTTTTCAGCTGAAATAATGAATGTAGTCCTCTTAATTCTTGCTTCTAAAGCATACGCAAGCAGAAATTTCAATGTACAATGATGTTTTTAAAAAAAACAGTCAAAATGCGCTCCACTCGGGCTGAAAACGCTGTTGGGGACATTTCATTAATGTTGACTACAAATCAAAAACTAAGCATTTTTCAGCTGAAATAATGAATGTAGTCCTCTTAATTCTTGCTTCTAAAGCATACGCAAGCAGAAATTTCAATGTACAATGATGTTTTTAAAAAAAGGGTCAAAATGTGCTCCACTCGGGCTGAAAACGCTTGTTTGGAACATTTCATTAATGTTGACTATAAATCATAAACTAAGCATTTTTCAGCTGAAATAATGAATGTAGTCCTCTTAATTCTTGCTTCTAAAGCATACGCAAGCAGAAATTTCAATGTACAATGATGTTTTTAAAAAAACAGTCAAAATGTGCTCCACTCGGGCTGAAAACGCTTGTTTGGGACATGACATTAATGTTGACTATAAATCATAAACTAAGCATTTTTCAGCTGAAATAATGAATGTAGTCCTCTTAATTCTTGCTTCTAAAGCATACGCAAGCAGAAATTTCAATGTACAATGATGTTTTTAAAAAAAACAGTCAAAATGTGCTCCACTCGGGCTGAAAACGCTGTTGGGGACATTTCATTAATGTTGACTACAAATCAAAAACTAAGCATTTTTCAGCTGAAATAATGAATGTAGTCCTCTTAATTCTTGCTTCTAAAGCATTCGCAAGCAGAAATTTCAATGTACAATGATGTTTTTAAAAAAAGGGTCAAAATGTGCTCCACTCGGGCTGAAAACGCTGTTGGGGACATTTCATTAATGTTGACTATAAATCATAAACTAAGCATTTTTCAGCTGAAATAATGAATGTAGTCCTCTTAATTCTTGCTTCTAAAGCATACGCAAGCAGAAATTTCAATGTACAATGATGTTTTTAAAAAAACAGTCAAAATGTGCTCCACTCGGGCTGAAAACGCTTGTTTGGGACATTACATTAATGTTGACTATAAATCATAAACTAAGCATTTTTCAGCTGAAATAATGAATGTAGTCCTCTTAATTCTTGCTTCTAAAGCATACGCAAACAGAAATTTCAATGTACAATGATGTTTTTTAAAAAACGGTCAAAATGTGCTCCACTCGGGCTGAAAACGCTTGTTCGGAACATTTCCTTAATGTTGACTATAAATCATAAACTAAGCATTTTTCAGCTGAAATAATGAATGTAGTCCTCTTAATTCTTGCTTCTAAAGCATACGCAAGCAGAAATTTCAATGTACAATGATGTTTTTAAAAAAAACAGTCAAAATGCGCTCCACTCGGGCTGAAAACGCTGTTGGGGACATTTCATTAATGTTGACTACAAATCAAAAACTAAGCATTTTTCAGCTGAAATAATGAATGTAGTCCTCTTAATTCTTGCTTCTAAAGCATACGCAAGCAGAAATTTCAATGTACAATGATGTTTTTAAAAAAACAGTCAAAATGTGCTCCACTCGGGCTGAAAACGCTTGTTTGGGACATGACATTAATGTTGACTATAAATCATAAACTAAGCATTTTTCAGCTGAAATAATGAATGTAGTCCTCTTAATTCTTGCTTCTAAAGCATACGCAAGCAGAAATTTCAATGTACAATGATGTTTTTAAAAAAACAGTCAAAATGTGCTCCACTCGGGCTGAAAACGCTTGTTTGGGACATTACATTAATGTTGACTATAAATCATAAACTAAGCATTTTTCAGCTGAAATAATGAATGTAGTCCTCTTAATTCTTGCTTCTAAAGCATACGCAAACAGAAATTTCAATGTACAATGATGTTTTTTAAAAAACGGTCAAAATGTGCTCCACTCGGGCTGAAAACGCTTGTTCGGAACATTTCCTTAATGTTGACTATAAATCATAAACTAAGCATTTTTCAGCTGAAATAATGAATGTAGTCCTCTTAATTCTTGCTTCTAAAGCATACGCAAGCAGAAATTTCAATGTACAATGATGTTTTTAAAAAAAACAGTCAAAATGCACTCCACTCGGGCTGAAAACGCTGTTGGGGACATTTCATTAATGTTGACTACAAATCAAAAACTAAGCATTTTTCAGCTGAAATAATGAATGTAGTCCTCTTAATTCTTGCTTCTAAAGCATACGCAAGCAGAAATTTCAATGTACAATGATGTTTTTAAAAAAACAGTCAAAATGTGCTCCACTCGGGCTGAAAACGCTTGTTTGGGACATTACATTAATGTTGACTATAAATCATAAACTAAGCATTTTTCAGCTGAAATAATGAATGTAGTCCTCTTAATTCTTGCTTCTAAAGCATACGCAAGCAGAAATTTCAATGTACAATGATGTTTTTAAAAAAACGGTCAAAATGTGCTCCACTCGGGCTGAAAACGCTTGTTTGGAACATTTCCTTAATGTTGACTATAAATCATAAACTAAGCATTTTTCAGCTGAAATAATGAATGTAGTCCTCTTAATTCTTGCTTCTAAAGCATACGCAAGCAGAAATTTCAATGTACAATGATGTTTTTAAAAAAAACAGTCAAAATGCGCTCCACTCGGGCTGAAAACGCTGTTGGGGACATTTCATTAATGTTGACTACAAATCAAAAACTAAGCATTTTTCAGCTGAAATAATGAATGTAGTCCTCTTAATTCTTGCTTCTAAAGCATACGCAAGCAGAAATTTCAATGTACAATGATGTTTTTAAAAAAAGGGTCAAAATGTGCTCCACTCGGGCTGAAAACGCTTGTTTGGAACATTTCATTAATGTTGACTATAAATCATAAACTAAGCATTTTTCAGCTGAAATAATGAATGTAGTCCTCTTAATTCTTGCTTCTAAAGCATACGCAAGCAGAAATTTCAATGTACAATGATGTTTTTAAAAAAACAGTCAAAATGTGCTCCACTCGGGCTGAAAACGCTTGTTTGGGACATGACATTAATGTTGACTATAAATCATAAACTAAGCATTTTTCAGCTGAAATAATGAATGTAGTCCTCTTAATTCTTGCTTCTAAAGCATACGCAAGCAGAAATTTCAATGTACAATGATGTTTTTAAAAAAACAGTCAAAATGTGCTCCACTCGGGCTGAAAACGCTTGTTTGGGACATTACATTAATGTTGACTATAAATCATAAACTAAGCATTTTTCAGCTGAAATAATGAATGTAGTCCTCTTAATTCTTGCTTCTAAAGCATACGCAAAAAGAAATTTCAATGTACAATGATGTTTTTTAAAAAACGGTCAAAATGTGCTCCACTCGGGCTGAAAACGCTTGTTCGGAACATTTCCTTAATGTTGACTATAAATCATAAACTAAGCATTTTTCAGCTGAAATAATGAATGTAGTCCTCTTAATTCTTGCTTCTAAAGCATACGCAAGCAGAAATTTCAATGTACAATGATGTTTTTAAAAAAAACAGTCAAAATGCGCTCCACTCGGGCTGAAAACGCTGTTGGGGACATTTCATTAATGTTGACTACAAATCAAAAACTAAGCATTTTTCAGCTGAAATAATGAATGTAGTCCTCTTAATTCTTGCTTCTAAAGCATACGCAAGCAGAAATTTCAATGTACAATGATGTTTTTAAAAAAAGGGTCAAAATGTGCTCCACTCGGGCTGAAAACGCTTGTTTGGAACATTTCATTAATGTTGACTATAAATCATAAACTAAGCATTTTTCAGCTGAAATAATGAATGTAGTCCTCTTAATTCTTGCTTCTAAAGCATACGCAAGCAGAAATTTCAATGTACAATGATGTTTTTAAAAAAACAGTCAAAATGTGCTCCACTCGGGCTGAAAACGCTTGTTTGGGACATGACATTAATGTTGACTATAAATCATAAACTAAGCATTTTTCAGCTGAAATAATGAATGTAGTCCTCTTAATTCTTGCTTCTAAAGCATACGCAAGCAGAAATTTCAATGTACAATGATGTTTTTAAAAAAAGGGTCAAAATGTGCTCCACTCGGGCTGAAAACGCTTGTTTGGAACATTTCATTAATGTTGACTATAAATCATAAACTAAGCATTTTTCAGCTGAAATAATGAATGTAGTCCTCTTAATTCTTGCTTCTAAAGCATACGCAAGCAGAAATTTCAATGTACAATGATGTTTTTAAAAAAACAGTCAAAATGTGCTCCACTCGGGCTGAAAACGCTTGTTTGGGACATGACATTAATGTTGACTATAAATCATAAACTAAGCATTTTTCAGCTGAAATAATGAATGTAGTCCTCTTAATTCTTGCTTCTAAAGCATACGCAAGCAGAAATTTCAATGTACAATGATGTTTTTAAAAAAAGGGTCAAAATGTGCTCCACTCGGGCTGAAAACGCTTGTTTGGAACATTTCATTAATGTTGACTATAAATCATAAACTAAGCATTTTTCAGCTGAAATAATGAATGTAGTCCTCTTAATTCTTGCTTCTAAAGCATACGCAAGCAGAAATTTCAATGTACAATGATGTTTTTAAAAAAACAGTCAAAATGTGCTCCACTCGGGCTGAAAACGCTTGTTTGGGACATGACATTAATGTTGACTATAAATCATAAACTAAGCATTTTTCAGCTGAAATAATGAATGTAGTCCTCTTAATTCTTGCTTCTAAAGCATACGCAAGCAGAAATTTCAATGTACAATGATGTTTTTAAAAAAAGGGTCAAAATGTGCTCCACTCGGGCTGAAAACGCTTGTTTGGAACATTTCATTAATGTTGACTATAAATCATAAACTAAGCATTTTTCAGCTGAAATAATGAATGTAGTCCTCTTAATTCTTGCTTCTAAAGCATACGCAAGCAGAAATTTCAATGTACAATGATGTTTTTAAAAAAACAGTATAAATGTGCTCCACTCGGGCTGAAAACGCTTGTTTGGGACATGACATTAATGTTGACTATAAATCATAAACTAAGCATTTTTCAGCTGAAATAATGAATGTAGTCCTCTTAATTCTTGCTTCTAAAGCATACGCAAGCAGAAATTTCAATGTACAATGATGTTTTTAAAAAAAGGGTCAAAATGTGCTCCACTTTGGGCTGAAAACGCTTGTTTGGAACATTTCATTAATGTTGACTATAAATCATAAACTAAGCATTTTTCAGCTGAAATAATGAATGTAGTCCTCTTAATTCTTGCTTCTAAAGCATACGCAAGCAGAAATTTCAATGTACAATGATGTTTTTAAAAAAACAGTCAAAATGTGCTCCACTCGGGCTGAAAATGCTGTTGGGGACATTTCATTAATGTTGACTATAAATCAAAAACTAAGCATTTTTCAGCTGAAATAATGAATGTAGTCCTCTTAATTCTTGCTTCTAAAGCATACGCAAGCAGAAATTTCAATGTACAATGATGTTTTTAAAAAAGGGTCAAAATGTGCTCCACTCGGGCTGAAAACGCTTGTTTGGAACATTTCATTAATGTTGACTATAAATCATAAACTAAGCATTTTTCAGCTGAAATAATGAATGTAGTCCTCTTAATTCTTGCTTCTAAAGCATACGCAAGCAGAAATTTCAATGTACAATGATGTTTTTAAAAAAACAGTCAAAATGTGCTCCACTCGGGCTGAAAACGCTTGTTTGGGACATGACATTAATGTTGACTATAAATCATAAACTAAGCATTTTTCAGCTGAAATAATGAATGTAGTCCTCTTAATTCTTGCTTCTAAAGCATACGCAAGCACAAATTTCAATGTACAATGATGTTTTTAAAAAAACAGTCAAAATGTGCTCCACTCGGGCTGAAAACGCTTGTTTGGGACATTACATTAATGTTGACTATAAATCATAAACTAAGCATTTTTCAGCTGAAATAATGAATGTAGTCCTCTTAATTCTTGCTTCTAAAGCATACGCAAACAGAAATTTCAATGTACAATGATGTTTTTTAAAAAACGGTCAAAATGTGCTCCACTCGGGCTGAAAACGCTTGTTCGGAACATTTCCTTAATGTTGACTATAAATCATAAACTAAGCATTTTTCAGCTGAAATAATGAATGTAGTCCTCTTAATTCTTGCTTCTAAAGCATACGCAAGCAGAAATTTCAATGTACAATGATGTTTTTAAAAAAAACAGTCAAAATGCGCTCCACTCGGGCTGAAAACGCTGTTGGGGACATTTCATTAATGTTGACTACAAATCAAAAACTAAGCATTTTTCAGCTGAAATAATGAATGTAGTCCTCTTAATTCTTGCTTCTAAAGCATACGCAAGCAGAAATTTCAATGTACAATGATGTTTTTAAAAAAAGGGTCAAAATGTGCTCCACTCGGGCTGAAAACGCTTGTTTGGAACATTTCATTAATGTTGACTATAAATCATAAACTAAGCATTTTTCAGCTGAAATAATGAATGTAGTCCTCTTAATTCTTGCTTCTAAAGCATACGCAAGCAGAAATTTCAATGTACAATGATGTTTTTAAAAAAACAGTCAAAATGTGCTCCACTCGGGCTGAAAACGCTTGTTTGGGACATGACATTAATGTTGACTATAAATCATAAACTAAGCATTTTTCAGCTGAAATAATGAATGTAGTCCTCTTAATTCTTGCTTCTAAAGCATACGCAAGCAGAAATTTCAATGTACAATGATGTTTTTAAAAAAACAGTCAAAATGTGCTCCACTCGGGCTGAAAACGCTTGTTTGGGACATTACATTAATGTTGACTATAAATCATAAACTAAGCATTTTTCAGCTGAAATAATGAATGTAGTCCTCTTAATTCTTGCTTCTAAAGCATACGCAAAAAGAAATTTCAATGTACAATGATGTTTTTTAAAAAACGGTCAAAATGTGCTCCACTCGGGCTGAAAACGCTTGTTCGGAACATTTCCTTAATGTTGACTATAAATCATAAACTAAGCATTTTTCAGCTGAAATAATGAATGTAGTCCTCTTAATTCTTGCTTCTAAAGCATACGCAAGCAGAAATTTCAATGTACAATGATGTTTTTAGAAAAAACAGTCAAAATGCGCTCCACTCGGGCTGAAAACGCTGTTGGGGACATTTCATTAATGTTGACTACAAATCAAAAACTAAGCATTTTTCAGCTGAAATAATGAATGTAGTCCTCTTAATTCTTGCTTCTAAAGCATACGCAAGCAGAAATTTCAATGTACAATGATGTTTTTAAAAAAAGGGTCAAAATGTGCTCCACTCGGGCTGAAAACGCTTGTTTGGAACATTTCATTAATGTTGACTATAAATCATAAACTAAGCATTTTTCAGCTGAAATAATGAATGTAGTCCTCTTAATTCTTGCTTCTAAAGCATACGCAAGCAGAAATTTCAATGTACAATGATGTTTTTAAAAAAACGGTCAAAATGTGCTCCACTCGGGCTGAAAACACTTGTTTGGAACATTTCCTTAATGTTGACTATAAATCATAAACTAAGCATTTTTCAGCTGAAATAATGAATGTAGTCCTCTTAATTCTTGCTTCTAAAGCATACGCAAGCAGAAATTTCAATGTACAATGATGTTTTTAAAAAAAACAGTCAAAATGCGCTCCACTCGGGCTGAAAACGCTGTTGGGGACATTTCATTAATGTTGACTACAAATCAAAAACTAAGCATTTTTCAGCTGAAATAATGAATGTAGTCCTCTTAATTCTTGCTTCTAAAGCATACGCAAGCAGAAATTTCAATGTACAATGATGTTTTTAAAAAAAGGGTCAAAATGTGCTCCACTCGGGCTGAAAACGCTTGTTTGGAACATTTCATTAATGTTGACTATAAATCATAAACTAAGCATTTTTCAGCTGAAATAATGAATGTAGTCCTCTTAATTCTTGCTTCTAAAGCATACGCAAGCAGAAATTTCAATGTACAATGATGTTTTTAAAAAAACAGTCAAAATGTGCTCCACTCGGGCTGAAAACGCTTGTTTGGGACATGACATTAATGTTGACTATAAATCATAAACTAAGCATTTTTCAGCTGAAATAATGAATGTAGTCCTCTTAATTCTTGCTTCTAAAGCATACGCAAGCAGAAATTTCAATGTACAATGATGTTTTTAAAAAAACAGTCAAAATGTGCTCCACTCGGGCTGAAAACGCTTGTTTGGGACATTACATTAATGTTGACTATAAATCATAAACTAAGCATTTTTCAGCTGAAATAATGAATGTAGTCCTCTTAATTCTTGCTTCTAAAGCATACGCAAAAAGAAATTTCAATGTACAATGATGTTTTTTAAAAAACGGTCAAAATGTGCTCCACTCGGGCTGAAAACGCTTGTTCGGAACATTTCCTTAATGTTGACTATAAATCATAAACTAAGCATTTTTCAGCTGAAATAATGAATGTAGTCCTCTTAATTCTTGCTTCTAAAGCATACGCAAGCAGAAATTTCAATGTACAATGATGTTTTTAAAAAAAACAGTCAAAATGCGCTCCACTCGGGCTGAAAACGCTGTTGGGGACATTTCATTAATGTTGACTACAAATCAAAAACTAAGCATTTTTCAGCTGAAATAATGAATGTAGTCCTCTTAATTCTTGCTTCTAAAGCATACGCAAGCAGAAATTTCAATGTACAATGATGTTTTTAAAAAAAGGGTCAAAATGTGCTCCACTCGGGCTGAAAACGCTTGTTTGGAACATTTCATTAATGTTGACTATAAATCATAAACTAAGCATTTTTCAGCTGAAATAATGAATGTAGTCCTCTTAATTCTTGCTTCTAAAGCATACGCAAGCAGAAATTTCAATGTACAATGATGTTTTTAAAAAAACAGTCAAAATGTGCTCCACTCGGGCTGAAAACGCTTGTTTGGGACATGACATTAATGTTGACTATAAATCATAAACTAAGCATTTTTCAGCTGAAATAATGAATGTAGTCCTCTTAATTCTTGCTTCTAAAGCATACGCAAGCAGAAATTTCAATGTACAATGATGTTTTTAAAAAAAGGGTCAAAATGTGCTCCACTCGGGCTGAAAACGCTTGTTTGGAACATTTCATTAATGTTGACTATAAATCATAAACTAAGCATTTTTCAGCTGAAATAATGAATGTAGTCCTCTTAATTCTTGCTTCTAAAGCATACGCAAGCAGAAATTTCAATGTACAATGATGTTTTTAAAAAAACAGTCAAAATGTGCTCCACTCGGGCTGAAAACGCTTGTTTGGGACATGACATTAATGTTGACTATAAATCATAAACTAAGCATTTTTCAGCTGAAATAATGAATGTAGTCCTCTTAATTCTTGCTTCTAAAGCATACGCAAGCAGAAATTTCAATGTACAATGATGTTTTTAAAAAAAGGGTCAAAATGTGCTCCACTCGGGCTGAAAACGCTTGTTTGGAACATTTCATTAATGTTGACTATAAATCATAAACTAAGCATTTTTCAGCTGAAATAATGAATGTAGTCCTCTTAATTCTTGCTTCTAAAGCATACGCAAGCAGAAATTTCAATGTACAATGATGTTTTTAAAAAAACAGTCAAAATGTGCTCCACTCGGGCTGAAAACGCTTGTTTGGGACATGACATTAATGTTGACTATAAATCATAAACTAAGCATTTTTCAGCTGAAATAATGAATGTAGTCCTCTTAATTCTTGCTTCTAAAGCATACGCAAAAAGAAATTTCAATGTACAATGATGTTTTTTAAAAAACGGTCAAAATGTGCTCCACTCGGGCTGAAAACGCTTGTTCGGAACATTTCCTTAATGTTGACTATAAATCATAAACTAAGCATTTTTCAGCTGAAATAATGAATGTAGTCCTCTTAATTCTTGCTTCTAAAGCATACGCAAGCAGAAATTTCAATGTACAATGATGTTTTTAAAAAAAACAGTCAAAATGCGCTCCACTCGGGCTGAAAACGCTGTTGGGGACATTTCATTAATGTTGACTACAAATCAAAAACTAAGCATTTTTCAGCTGAAATAATGAATGTAGTCCTCTTAATTCTTGCTTCTAAAGCATACGCAAGCAGAAATTTCAATGTACAATGATGTTTTTAAAAAAGGGTCAAAATGTGCTCCACTCGGGCTGAAAACGCTTGTTTGGAACATTTCATTAATGTTGACTATAAATCATAAACTAAGCATTTTTCAGCTGAAATAATGAATGTAGTCCTCTTAATTCTTGCTTCTAAAGCATACGCAAGCAGAAATTTCAATGTACAATGATGTTTTTAAAAAAACAGTCAAAATGTGCTCCACTCGGGCTGAAAACGCTTGTTTGGGACATGACATTAATGTTGACTATAAATCATAAACTAAGCATTTTTCAGCTGAAATAATGAATGTAGTCCTCTTAATTCTTGCTTCTAAAGCATACGCAAGCAGAAATTTCAATGTACAATGATGTTTTTAAAAAAACAGTCAAAATGTGCTCCACTCGGGCTGAAAACGCTTGTTTGGAACATTTCATTAATGTTGACTATAAATCATAAACTAAGCATTTTTCAGCTGAAATAATGAATGTAGTCCTCTTAATTCTTGCTTCTAAAGCATACGCAAGCAGAAATTTCAATGTACAATGATGTTTTTAAAAAAACAGTCAAAATGTGCTCCACTCGGGCTGAAAACGCTGTTGGGGACATTTCATTAATGTTGACTATAAATCATAAACTAAGCATTTTTCAGCTGAAATAATGAATGTAGTCCTTTTAATTCTTGCTTCTAAAGCATACGCAAGCAGAAATTTCAATGTACAATGATGTTTTTAAAAAAAACAGTCAAAATGTGCTCCACTCGGGCTGAAAACGCTGTTGGGGACATTTCATTAATGTTGACTATAAATCAAAAACTAAGCATTTTTCAGCTGAAATAATGAATGTAGTCCTCTTAATTCTTGCTTCTAAAGCATACGCAAGCAGAAATTTCAATGTACAATGATGTTTTTAAAAAAACAGTCAAAATGTGCTCCACTCGGGCTGAAAACGCTGTTGGGGACATTTCATTAATGTTGACTATAAATCATAAACTAAGCATTTTTCAGCTGAAATAATGAATGTAGTCCTCTTAATTCTTGCTTCTAAAGCATACACAAACAGAAAATTCAATGTACAATGATGTTTTTAAAAAAACGGTCAAAATGTGCTCCACTCGGGCTGAAAACGCTGTTGGGGACATTTCATTAATGTTGACTATAAATCATAAACTAAGCATTTTTCAGCTGAAATAATGAATGTAGTCCTCTTAATTCTTGCTTCTAAAGCATACGCAAAAAGAAATTTCAATGTACAATGATGTTTTTAAAAAAACGGTCAAAATGTGCTCCACTCGGGCTGAAAACGCTTGTTTGGGACATTACATTAATGTTGACTATAAATCATAAACTAAGCATTTTTCAGCTGAAATAATGAATGTAGTCCTCTTAATTCTTGCTTCTAAAGCATACGCAAGCAGAAATTTCAATGTACAATGATGTTTTTAAAAAAAGGGTCAAAATGTGCTCCACTCGGGCTGAAAACGCTTGTTTGGGACATTACATTAATGTTGACTATAAATCATAAACTAAGCATTTTTCAGCTGAAATAATGAATGTAGTCCTCTTAATTCTTGCTTCTAAAGCATACGCAAAAAGAAATTTCAATGTACAATGATGTTTTTTAAAAAACGGTCAAAATGTGCTCCACTCGGGCTGAAAACGCTTGTTCGGAACATTTCCTTAATGTTGACTATAAATCATAAACTAAGCATTTTTCAGCTGAAATAATGAATGTAGTCCTCTTAATTCTTGCTTCTAAAGCATACGCAAGCAGAAATTTCAATGTACAATGATGTTTTTAAAAAAAACAGTCAAAATGCGCTCCACTCGGGCTGAAAACGCTGTTGGGGACATTTCATTAATGTTGACTACAAATCAAAAACTAAGCATTTTTCAGCTGAAATAATGAATGTAGTCCTCTTAATTCTTGCTTCTAAAGCATACGCAAGCAGAAATTTCAATGTACAATGATGTTTTTAAAAAAAGGGTCAAAATGTGCTCCACTCGGGCTGAAAACGCTTGTTTGGAACATTTCATTAATGTTGACTATAAATCATAAACTAAGCATTTTTCAGCTGAAATAATGAATGTAGTCCTCTTAATTCTTGCTTCTAAAGCATACGCAAGCAGAAATTTCAATGTACAATGATGTTTTTAAAAAAACAGTCAAAATGTGCTCCACTCGGGCTGAAAACGCTTGTTTGGGACATGACATTAATGTTGACTATAAATCATAAACTAAGCATTTTTCAGCTGAAATAATGAATGTAGTCCTCTTAATTCTTGCTTCTAAAGCATACGCAAGCAGAAATTTCAATGTACAATGATGTTTTTAAAAAAAGGGTCAAAATGTGCTCCACTCGGGCTGAAAACGCTTGTTTGGAACATTTCATTAATGTTGACTATAAATCATAAACTAAGCATTTTTCAGCTGAAATAATGAATGTAGTCCTCTTAATTCTTGCTTCTAAAGCATACGCAAGCAGAAATTTCAATGTACAATGATGTTTTTAAAAAAACAGTCAAAATGTGCTCCACTCGGGCTGAAAACGCTTGTTTGGGACATGACATTAATGTTGACTATAAATCATAAACTAAGCATTTTTCAGCTGAAATAATGAATGTAGTCCTCTTAATTCTTGCTTCTAAAGCATACGCAAGCAGAAATTTCAATGTACAATGATGTTTTTAAAAAAAGGGTCAAAATGTGCTCCACTCGGGCTGAAAACGCTTGTTTGGAACATTTCATTAATGTTGACTATAAATCATAAACTAAGCATTTTTCAGCTGAAATAATGAATGTAGTCCTCTTAATTCTTGCTTCTAAAGCATACGCAAGCAGAAATTTCAATGTACAATGATGTTTTTAAAAAAACAGTCAAAATGTGCTCCACTCGGGCTGAAAACGCTTGTTTGGGACATGACATTAATGTTGACTATAAATCATAAACTAAGCATTTTTCAGCTGAAATAATGAATGTAGTCCTCTTAATTCTTGCTTCTAAAGCATACGCAAGCAGAAATTTCAATGTACAATGATGTTTTTAAAAAAAGGGTCAAAATGTGCTCCACTCGGGCTGAAAACGCTTGTTTGGAACATTTCATTAATGTTGACTATAAATCATAAACTAAGCATTTTTCAGCTGAAATAATGAATGTAGTCCTCTTAATTCTTGCTTCTAAAGCATACGCAAGCAGAAATTTCAATGTACAATGATGTTTTTAAAAAAACAGTATAAATGTGCTCCACTCGGGCTGAAAACGCTTGTTTGGGACATGACATTAATGTTGACTATAAATCATAAACTAAGCATTTTTCAGCTGAAATAATGAATGTAGTCCTCTTAATTCTTGCTTCTAAAGCATACGCAAGCAGAAATTTCAATGTACAATGATGTTTTTAAAAAAAGGGTCAAAATGTGCTCCACTTTGGGCTGAAAACGCTTGTTTGGAACATTTCATTAATGTTGACTATAAATCATAAACTAAGCATTTTTCAGCTGAAATAATGAATGTAGTCCTCTTAATTCTTGCTTCTAAAGCATACGCAAGCAGAAATTTCAATGTACAATGATGTTTTTAAAAAAACAGTCAAAATGTGCTCCACTCGGGCTGAAAATGCTGTTGGGGACATTTCATTAATGTTGACTATAAATCAAAAACTAAGCATTTTTCAGCTGAAATAATGAATGTAGTCCTCTTAATTCTTGCTTCTAAAGCATACGCAAGCAGAAATTTCAATGTACAATGATGTTTTTAAAAAAGGGTCAAAATGTGCTCCACTCGGGCTGAAAACGCTTGTTTGGAACATTTCATTAATGTTGACTATAAATCATAAACTAAGCATTTTTCAGCTGAAATAATGAATGTAGTCCTCTTAATTCTTGCTTCTAAAGCATACGCAAGCAGAAATTTCAATGTACAATGATGTTTTTAAAAAAACAGTCAAAATGTGCTCCACTCGGGCTGAAAACGCTTGTTTGGGACATGACATTAATGTTGACTATAAATCATAAACTAAGCATTTTTCAGCTGAAATAATGAATGTAGTCCTCTTAATTCTTGCTTCTAAAGCATACGCAAGCAGAAATTTCAATGTACAATGATGTTTTTAAAAAAACAGTCAAAATGTGCTCCACTCGGGCTGAAAACGCTTGTTTGGGACATTACATTAATGTTGACTATAAATCATAAACTAAGCATTTTTCAGCTGAAATAATGAATGTAGTCCTCTTAATTCTTGCTTCTAAAGCATACGCAAACAGAAATTTCAATGTACAATGATGTTTTTTAAAAAACGGTCAAAATGTGCTCCACTCGGGCTGAAAACGCTTGTTCGGAACATTTCCTTAATGTTGACTATAAATCATAAACTAAGCATTTTTCAGCTGAAATAATGAATGTAGTCCTCTTAATTCTTGCTTCTAAAGCATACGCAAGCAGAAATTTCAATGTACAATGATGTTTTTAAAAAAAACAGTCAAAATGCGCTCCACTCGGGCTGAAAACGCTGTTGGGGACATTTCATTAATGTTGACTACAAATCAAAAACTAAGCATTTTTCAGCTGAAATAATGAATGTAGTCCTCTTAATTCTTGCTTCTAAAGCATACGCAAGCAGAAATTTCAATGTACAATGATGTTTTTAAAAAAAGGGTCAAAATGTGCTCCACTCGGGCTGAAAACGCTTGTTTGGAACATTTCATTAATGTTGACTATAAATCATAAACTAAGCATTTTTCAGCTGAAATAATGAATGTAGTCCTCTTAATTCTTGCTTCTAAAGCATACGCAAGCAGAAATTTCAATGTACAATGATGTTTTTAAAAAAACAGTCAAAATGTGCTCCACTCGGGCTGAAAACGCTTGTTTGGGACATGACATTAATGTTGACTATAAATCATAAACTAAGCATTTTTCAGCTGAAATAATGAATGTAGTCCTCTTAATTCTTGCTTCTAAAGCATACGCAAGCAGAAATTTCAATGTACAATGATGTTTTTAAAAAAACAGTCAAAATGTGCTCCACTCGGGCTGAAAACGCTTGTTTGGGACATTACATTAATGTTGACTATAAATCATAAACTAAGCATTTTTCAGCTGAAATAATGAATGTAGTCCTCTTAATTCTTGCTTCTAAAGCATACGCAAAAAGAAATTTCAATGTACAATGATGTTTTTTAAAAAACGGTCAAAATGTGCTCCACTCGGGCTGAAAACGCTTGTTCGGAACATTTCCTTAATGTTGACTATAAATCATAAACTAAGCATTTTTCAGCTGAAATAATGAATGTAGTCCTCTTAATTCTTGCTTCTAAAGCATACGCAAGCAGAAATTTCAATGTACAATGATGTTTTTAGAAAAAACAGTCAAAATGCGCTCCACTCGGGCTGAAAACGCTGTTGGGGACATTTCATTAATGTTGACTACAAATCAAAAACTAAGCATTTTTCAGCTGAAATAATGAATGTAGTCCTCTTAATTCTTGCTTCTAAAGCATACGCAAGCAGAAATTTCAATGTACAATGATGTTTTTAAAAAAAGGGTCAAAATGTGCTCCACTCGGGCTGAAAACGCTTGTTTGGAACATTTCATTAATGTTGACTATAAATCATAAACTAAGCATTTTTCAGCTGAAATAATGAATGTAGTCCTCTTAATTCTTGCTTCTAAAGCATACGCAAGCAGAAATTTCAATGTACAATGATGTTTTTAAAAAAACGGTCAAAATGTGCTCCACTCGGGCTGAAAACACTTGTTTGGAACATTTCCTTAATGTTGACTATAAATCATAAACTAAGCATTTTTCAGCTGAAATAATGAATGTAGTCCTCTTAATTCTTGCTTCTAAAGCATACGCAAGCAGAAATTTCAATGTACAATGATGTTTTTAAAAAAAACAGTCAAAATGCGCTCCACTCGGGCTGAAAACGCTGTTGGGGACATTTCATTAATGTTGACTACAAATCAAAAACTAAGCATTTTTCAGCTGAAATAATGAATGTAGTCCTCTTATTTCTTGCTTCTAAAGCATACGCAAGCAGAAATTTCAATGTACAATGATGTTTTTAAAAAAAGGGTCAAAATGTGCTCCACTCGGGCTGAAAACGCTTGTTTGGAACATTTCATTAATGTTGACTATAAATCATAAACTAAGCATTTTTCAGCTGAAATAATGAATGTAGTCCTCTTAATTCTTGCTTCTAAAGCATACGCAAGCAGAAATTTCAATGTACAATGATGTTTTTAAAAAAACAGTCAAAATGTGCTCCACTCGGGCTGAAAACGCTTGTTTGGGACATGACATTAATGTTGACTATAAATCATAAACTAAGCATTTTTCAGCTGAAATAATGAATGTAGTCCTCTTAATTCTTGCTTCTAAAGCATACGCAAGCAGAAATTTCAATGTACAATGATGTTTTTAAAAAAACAGTCAAAATGTGCTCCACTCGGGCTGAAAACGCTTGTTTGGGACATTACATTAATGTTGACTATAAATCATAAACTAAGCATTTTTCAGCTGAAATAATGAATGTAGTCCTCTTAATTCTTGCTTCTAAAGCATACGCAAAAAGAAATTTCAATGTACAATGATGTTTTTTAAAAAACGGTCAAAATGTGCTCCACTCGGGCTGAAAACGCTTGTTCGGAACATTTCCTTAATGTTGACTATAAATCATAAACTAAGCATTTTTCAGCTGAAATAATGAATGTAGTCCTCTTAATTCTTGCTTCTAAAGCATACGCAAGCAGAAATTTCAATGTACAATGATGTTTTTAAAAAAAACAGTCAAAATGCGCTCCACTCGGGCTGAAAACGCTGTTGGGGACATTTCATTAATGTTGACTACAAATCAAAAACTAAGCATTTTTCAGCTGAAATAATGAATGTAGTCCTCTTAATTCTTGCTTCTAAAGCATACGCAAGCAGAAATTTCAATGTACAATGATGTTTTTAAAAAAAGGGTCAAAATGTGCTCCACTCGGGCTGAAAACGCTTGTTTGGAACATTTCATTAATGTTGACTATAAATCATAAACTAAGCATTTTTCAGCTGAAATAATGAATGTAGTCCTCTTAATTCTTGCTTCTAAAGCATACGCAAGCAGAAATTTCAATGTACAATGATGTTTTTAAAAAAACAGTCAAAATGTGCTCCACTCGGGCTGAAAACGCTTGTTTGGGACATGACATTAATGTTGACTATAAATCATAAACTAAGCATTTTTCAGCTGAAATAATGAATGTAGTCCTCTTAATTCTTGCTTCTAAAGCATACGCAAGCAGAAATTTCAATGTACAATGATGTTTTTAAAAAAAGGGTCAAAATGTGCTCCACTCGGGCTGAAAACGCTTGTTTGGAACATTTCATTAATGTTGACTATAAATCATAAACTAAGCATTTTTCAGCTGAAATAATGAATGTAGTCCTCTTAATTCTTGCTTCTAAAGCATACGCAAGCAGAAATTTCAATGTACAATGATGTTTTTAAAAAAACAGTCAAAATGTGCTCCACTCGGGCTGAAAACGCTTGTTTGGGACATGACATTAATGTTGACTATAAATCATAAACTAAGCATTTTTCAGCTGAAATAATGAATGTAGTCCTCTTAATTCTTGCTTCTAAAGCATACGCAAGCAGAAATTTCAATGTACAATGATGTTTTTAAAAAAAGGGTCAAAATGTGCTCCACTCGGGCTGAAAACGCTTGTTTGGAACATTTCATTAATGTTGACTATAAATCATAAACTAAGCATTTTTCAGCTGAAATAATGAATGTAGTCCTCTTAATTCTTGCTTCTAAAGCATACGCAAGCAGAAATTTCAATGTACAATGATGTTTTTAAAAAAACAGTCAAAATGTGCTCCACTCGGGCTGAAAACGCTTGTTTGGGACATGACATTAATGTTGACTATAAATCATAAACTAAGCATTTTTCAGCTGAAATAATGAATGTAGTCCTCTTAATTCTTGCTTCTAAAGCATACGCAAAAAGAAATTTCAATGTACAATGATGTTTTTTAAAAAACGGTCAAAATGTGCTCCACTCGGGCTGAAAACGCTTGTTCGGAACATTTCCTTAATGTTGACTATAAATCATAAACTAAGCATTTTTCAGCTGAAATAATGAATGTAGTCCTCTTAATTCTTGCTTCTAAAGCATACGCAAGCAGAAATTTCAATGTACAATGATGTTTTTAAAAAAAACAGTCAAAATGCGCTCCACTCGGGCTGAAAACGCTGTTGGGGACATTTCATTAATGTTGACTACAAATCAAAAACTAAGCATTTTTCAGCTGAAATAATGAATGTAGTCCTCTTAATTCTTGCTTCTAAAGCATACGCAAGCAGAAATTTCAATGTACAATGATGTTTTTAAAAAAGGGTCAAAATGTGCTCCACTCGGGCTGAAAACGCTTGTTTGGAACATTTCATTAATGTTGACTATAAATCATAAACTAAGCATTTTTCAGCTGAAATAATGAATGTAGTCCTCTTAATTCTTGCTTCTAAAGCATACGCAAGCAGAAATTTCAATGTACAATGATGTTTTTAAAAAAACAGTCAAAATGTGCTCCACTCGGGCTGAAAACGCTTGTTTGGGACATGACATTAATGTTGACTATAAATCATAAACTAAGCATTTTTCAGCTGAAATAATGAATGTAGTCCTCTTAATTCTTGCTTCTAAAGCATACGCAAGCAGAAATTTCAATGTACAATGATGTTTTTAAAAAAACAGTCAAAATGTGCTCCACTCGGGCTGAAAACGCTTGTTTGGAACATTTCATTAATGTTGACTATAAATCATAAACTAAGCATTTTTCAGCTGAAATAATGAATGTAGTCCTCTTAATTCTTGCTTCTAAAGCATACGCAAGCAGAAATTTCAATGTACAATGATGTTTTTAAAAAAACAGTCAAAATGTGCTCCACTCGGGCTGAAAACGCTGTTGGGGACATTTCATTAATGTTGACTATAAATCATAAACTAAGCATTTTTCAGCTGAAATAATGAATGTAGTCCTTTTAATTCTTGCTTCTAAAGCATACGCAAGCAGAAATTTCAATGTACAATGATGTTTTTAAAAAAAACAGTCAAAATGTGCTCCACTCGGGCTGAAAACGCTGTTGGGGACATTTCATTAATGTTGACTATAAATCAAAAACTAAGCATTTTTCAGCTGAAATAATGAATGTAGTCCTCTTAATTCTTGCTTCTAAAGCATACGCAAGCAGAAATTTCAATGTACAATGATGTTTTTAAAAAAACAGTCAAAATGTGCTCCACTCGGGCTGAAAACGCTGTTGGGGACATTTCATTAATGTTGACTATAAATCATAAACTAAGCATTTTTCAGCTGAAATAATGAATGTAGTCCTCTTAATTCTTGCTTCTAAAGCATACACAAACAGAAAATTCAATGTACAATGATGTTTTTAAAAAAACGGTCAAAATGTGCTCCACTCGGGCTGAAAACGCTGTTGGGGACATTTCATTAATGTTGACTATAAATCATAAACTAAGCATTTTTCAGCTGAAATAATGAATGTAGTCCTCTTAATTCTTGCTTCTAAAGCATACGCAAAAAGAAATTTCAATGTACAATGATGTTTTTAAAAAAACGGTCAAAATGTGCTCCACTCGGGCTGAAAACGCTTGTTTGGGACATTACATTAATGTTGACTATAAATCATAAACTAAGCATTTTTCAGCTGAAATAATGAATGTAGTCCTCTTAATTCTTGCTTCTAAAGCATACGCAAGCAGAAATTTCAATGTACAATGATGTTTTTAAAAAAAGGGTCAAAATGTGCTCCACTCGGGCTGAAAACGCTTGTTTGGGACATTACATTAATGTTGACTATAAATCATAAACTAAGCATTTTTCAGCTGAAATAATGAATGTAGTCCTCTTAATTCTTGCTTCTAAAGCATACGCAAAAAGAAATTTCAATGTACAATGATGTTTTTTAAAAAACGGTCAAAATGTGCTCCACTCGGGCTGAAAACGCTTGTTCGGAACATTTCCTTAATGTTGACTATAAATCATAAACTAAGCATTTTTCAGCTGAAATAATGAATGTAGTCCTCTTAATTCTTGCTTCTAAAGCATACGCAAGCAGAAATTTCAATGTACAATGATGTTTTTAAAAAAAACAGTCAAAATGCGCTCCACTCGGGCTGAAAACGCTGTTGGGGACATTTCATTAATGTTGACTACAAATCAAAAACTAAGCATTTTTCAGCTGAAATAATGAATGTAGTCCTCTTAATTCTTGCTTCTAAAGCATACGCAAGCAGAAATTTCAATGTACAATGATGTTTTTAAAAAAACAGTCAAAATGTGCTCCACTCGGGCTGAAAACGCTTGTTTGGGACATGACATTAATGTTGACTATAAATCATAAACTAAGCATTTTTCAGCTGAAATAATGAATGTAGTCCTCTTAATTCTTGCTTCTAAAGCATACGCAAGCAGAAATTTCAATGTACAATGATGTTTTTAAAAAAAGGGTCAAAATGTGCTCCACTCGGGCTGAAAACGCTTGTTTGGAACATTTCATTAATGTTGACTATAAATCATAAACTAAGCATTTTTCAGCTGAAATAATGAATGTAGTCCTCTTAATTCTTGCTTCTAAAGCATACGCAAGCAGAAATTTCAATGTACAATGATGTTTTTAAAAAAACAGTCAAAATGTGCTCCACTCGGGCTGAAAACGCTTGTTTGGGACATGACATTAATGTTGACTATAAATCATAAACTAAGCATTTTTCAGCTGAAATAATGAATGTAGTCCTCTTAATTCTTGCTTCTAAAGCATACGCAAGCAGAAATTTCAATGTACAATGATGTTTTTAAAAAAAGGGTCAAAATGTGCTCCACTCGGGCTGAAAACGCTTGTTTGGAACATTTCATTAATGTTGACTATAAATCATAAACTAAGCATTTTTCAGCTGAAATAATGAATGTAGTCCTCTTAATTCTTGCTTCTAAAGCATACGCAAGCAGAAATTTCAATGTACAATGATGTTTTTAAAAAAACAGTCAAAATGTGCTCCACTCGGGCTGAAAACGCTTGTTTGGGACATGACATTAATGTTGACTATAAATCATAAACTAAGCATTTTTCAGCTGAAATAATGAATGTAGTCCTCTTAATTCTTGCTTCTAAAGCATACGCAAGCAGAAATTTCAATGTACAATGATGTTTTTAAAAAAAGGGTCAAAATGTGCTCCACTCGGGCTGAAAACGCTTGTTTGGAACATTTCATTAATGTTGACTATAAATCATAAACTAAGCATTTTTCAGCTGAAATAATGAATGTAGTCCTCTTAATTCTTGCTTCTAAAGCATACGCAAGCAGAAATTTCAATGTACAATGATGTTTTTAAAAAAACAGTATAAATGTGCTCCACTCGGGCTGAAAACGCTTGTTTGGGACATGACATTAATGTTGACTATAAATCATAAACTAAGCATTTTTCAGCTGAAATAATGAATGTAGTCCTCTTAATTCTTGCTTCTAAAGCATACGCAAGCAGAAATTTCAATGTACAATGATGTTTTTAAAAAAAGGGTCAAAATGTGCTCCACTTTGGGCTGAAAACGCTTGTTTGGAACATTTCATTAATGTTGACTATAAATCATAAACTAAGCATTTTTCAGCTGAAATAATGAATGTAGTCCTCTTAATTCTTGCTTCTAAAGCATACGCAAGCAGAAATTTCAATGTACAATGATGTTTTTAAAAAAACAGTCAAAATGTGCTCCACTCGGGCTGAAAATGCTGTTGGGGACATTTCATTAATGTTGACTATAAATCAAAAACTAAGCATTTTTCAGCTGAAATAATGAATGTAGTCCTCTTAATTCTTGCTTCTAAAGCATACGCAAGCAGAAATTTCAATGTACAATGATGTTTTTAAAAAAACAGTCAAAATGTGCTCCACTCGGGCTGAAAACGCTTGTTTGGGACATGACATTAATGTTGACTATAAATCATAAACTAAGCATTTTTCAGCTGAAATAATGAATGTAGTCCTCTTAATTCTTGCTTCTAAAGCATACGCAAGCAGAAATTTCAATGTACAATGATGTTTTTAAAAAAAGGGTCAAAATGTGCTCCACTCGGGCTGAAAACGCTTGTTTGGAACATTTCATTAATGTTGACTATAAATCATAAACTAAGCATTTTTCAGCTGAAATAATGAATGTAGTCCTCTTAATTCTTGCTTCTAAAGCATACGCAAGCAGAAATTTCAATGTACAATGATGTTTTTAAAAAAACAGTCAAAATGTGCTCCACTCGGGCTGAAAACGCTTGTTTGGGACATGACATTAATGTTGACTATAAATCATAAACTAAGCATTTTTCAGCTGAAATAATGAATGTAGTCCTCTTAATTCTTGCTTCTAAAGCATACGCAAGCAGAAATTTCAATGTACAATGATGTTTTTAAAAAAAGGGTCAAAATGTGCTCCACTCGGGCTGAAAACGCTTGTTTGGAACATTTCATTAATGTTGACTATAAATCATAAACTAAGCATTTTTCAGCTGAAATAATGAATGTAGTCCTCTTAATTCTTGCTTCTAAAGCATACGCAAGCAGAAATTTCAATGTACAATGATGTTTTTAAAAAAACAGTATAAATGTGCTCCACTCGGGCTGAAAACGCTTGTTTGGGACATGACATTAATGTTGACTATAAATCATAAACTAAGCATTTTTCAGCTGAAATAATGAATGTAGTCCTCTTAATTCTTGCTTCTAAAGCATACGCAAGCAGAAATTTCAATGTACAATGATGTTTTTAAAAAAAGGGTCAAAATGTGCTCCACTTTGGGCTGAAAACGCTTGTTTGGAACATTTCATTAATGTTGACTATAAATCATAAACTAAGCATTTTTCAGCTGAAATAATGAATGTAGTCCTCTTAATTCTTGCTTCTAAAGCATACGCAAGCAGAAATTTCAATGTACAATGATGTTTTTAAAAAAACAGTCAAAATGTGCTCCACTCGGGCTGAAAATGCTGTTGGGGACATTTCATTAATGTTGACTATAAATCAAAAACTAAGCATTTTTCAGCTGAAATAATGAATGTAGTCCTCTTAATTCTTGCTTCTAAAGCATACGCAAGCAGAAATTTCAATGTACAATGATGTTTTTAAAAAAGGGTCAAAATGTGCTCCACTCGGGCTGAAAACGCTTGTTTGGAACATTTCATTAATGTTGACTATAAATCATAAACTAAGCATTTTTCAGCTGAAATAATGAATGTAGTCCTCTTAATTCTTGCTTCTAAAGCATACGCAAGCAGAAATTTCAATGTACAATGATGTTTTTAAAAAAACAGTCAAAATGTGCTCCACTCGGGCTGAAAACGCTTGTTTGGGACATGACATTAATGTTGACTATAAATCATAAACTAAGCATTTTTCAGCTGAAATAATGAATGTAGTCCTCTTAATTCTTGCTTCTAAAGCATACGCAAGCACAAATTTCAATGTACAATGATGTTTTTAAAAAAACAGTCAAAATGTGCTCCACTCGGGCTGAAAACGCTTGTTTGGGACATTACATTAATGTTAACTATAAATCATAAACTAAGCATTTTTCAGCTGAAATAATGAATGTAGTCCTCTTAATTCTTGCTTCTAAAGCATACGCAAAAAGAAATTTCAATGTACAATGATGTTTTTTAAAAAACGGTCAAAATGTGCTCCACTCGGGCTGAAAACGCTTGTTCGGAACATTTCCTTAATGTTGACTATAAATCATAAACTAAGCATTTTTCAGCTGAAATAATGAATGTAGTCCTCTTAATTCTTGCTTCTAAAGCATACGCAAGCAGAAATTTCAATGTACAATGATGTTTTTAAAAAAAACAGTCAAAATGCGCTCCACTCGGGCTGAAAACGCTGTTGGGGACATTTCATTAATGTTGACTACAAATCAAAAACTAAGCATTTTTCAGCTGAAATAATGAAAGTAGTCCTCTTAATTCTTGCTTCTAAAGCATACGCAAGCAGAAATTTCAATGTACAATGATGTTTTTAAAAAAAACAGTCAAAATGTGCTCCACTCGGGCTGAAAACGCTGTTGGGGACATTTCATTAATGTTGACTACAAATCAAAAACTAAGCATTTTTCAGCTGAAATAATGAATGTAGTCCTCTTAATTCTTGCTTCTAAAGCATTCGCAAGCAGAAATTTCAATGTACAATGATGTTTTTAAAAAAACAGTCAAAATGTGCTCCACTCGGGCTGAAAACGCTGTTGGGGACATTTCATTAATGTTGACTATAAATCATAAACTAAGCATTTTTCAGCTGAAATAATGAATGTAGTCCTCTTAATTCTTGCTTCTAAAGCATACGCAAGCAGAAATTTCAATGTACAATGATGTTTTTAAAAAAACAGTCAAAATGTGCTCCACTCGGGCTGAAAACGCTTGTTTGGGACATTACATTAATGTTGACTATAAATCATAAACTAAGCATTTTTCAGCTGAAATAATGAATGTAGTCCTCTTAATTCTTGCTTCTAAAGCATACGCAAACAGAAATTTCAATGTACAATGATGTTTTTTAAAAAACGGTCAAAATGTGCTCCACTCGGGCTGAAAACGCTTGTTCGGAACATTTCCTTAATGTTGACTATAAATCATAAACTAAGCATTTTTCAGCTGAAATAATGAATGTAGTCCTCTTAATTCTTGCTTCTAAAGCATACGCAAGCAGAAATTTCAATGTACAATGATGTTTTTAAAAAAAACAGTCAAAATGCGCTCCACTCGGGCTGAAAACGCTGTTGGGGACATTTCATTAATGTTGACTACAAATCAAAAACTAAGCATTTTTCAGCTGAAATAATGAATGTAGTCCTCTTAATTCTTGCTTCTAAAGCATACGCAAGCAGAAATTTCAATGTACAATGATGTTTTTAAAAAAAGGGTCAAAATGTGCTCCACTCGGGCTGAAAACGCTTGTTTGGAACATTTCATTAATGTTGACTATAAATCATAAACTAAGCATTTTTCAGCTGAAATAATGAATGTAGTCCTCTTAATTCTTGCTTCTAAAGCATACGCAAGCAGAAATTTCAATGTACAATGATGTTTTTAAAAAAACAGTCAAAATGTGCTCCACTCGGGCTGAAAACGCTTGTTTGGGACATGACATTAATGTTGACTATAAATCATAAACTAAGCATTTTTCAGCTGAAATAATGAATGTAGTCCTCTTAATTCTTGCTTCTAAAGCATACGCAAGCAGAAATTTCAATGTACAATGATGTTTTTAAAAAAACAGTCAAAATGTGCTCCACTCGGGCTGAAAACGCTTGTTTGGGACATTACATTAATGTTGACTATAAATCATAAACTAAGCATTTTTCAGCTGAAATAATGAATGTAGTCCTCTTAATTCTTGCTTCTAAAGCATACGCAAACAGAAATTTCAATGTACAATGATGTTTTTTAAAAAACGGTCAAAATGTGCTCCACTCGGGCTGAAAACGCTTGTTCGGAACATTTCCTTAATGTTGACTATAAATCATAAACTAAGCATTTTTCAGCTGAAATAATGAATGTAGTCCTCTTAATTCTTGCTTCTAAAGCATACGCAAGCAGAAATTTCAATGTACAATGATGTTTTTAAAAAAAACAGTCAAAATGCGCTCCACTCGGGCTGAAAACGCTGTTGGGGACATTTCATTAATGTTGACTACAAATCAAAAACTAAGCATTTTTCAGCTGAAATAATGAATGTAGTCCTCTTAATTCTTGCTTCTAAAGCATACGCAAGCAGAAATTTCAATGTACAATGATGTTTTTAAAAAAAGGGTCAAAATGTGCTCCACTCGGGCTGAAAACGCTTGTTTGGAACATTTCATTAATGTTGACTATAAATCATAAACTAAGCATTTTTCAGCTGAAATAATGAATGTAGTCCTCTTAATTCTTGCTTCTAAAGCATACGCAAGCAGAAATTTCAATGTACAATGATGTTTTTAAAAAAACAGTCAAAATGTGCTCCACTCGGGCTGAAAACGCTTGTTTGGGACATGACATTAATGTTGACTATAAATCATAAACTAAGCATTTTTCAGCTGAAATAATGAATGTAGTCCTCTTAATTCTTGCTTCTAAAGCATACGCAAGCAGAAATTTCAATGTACAATGATGTTTTTAAAAAAACAGTCAAAATGTGCTCCACTCGGGCTGAAAACGCTTGTTTGGGACATTACATTAATGTTGACTATAAATCATAAACTAAGCATTTTTCAGCTGAAATAATGAATGTAGTCCTCTTAATTCTTGCTTCTAAAGCATACGCAAAAAGAAATTTCAATGTACAATGATGTTTTTTAAAAAACGGTCAAAATGTGCTCCACTCGGGCTGAAAACGCTTGTTCGGAACATTTCCTTAATGTTGACTATAAATCATAAACTAAGCATTTTTCAGCTGAAATAATGAATGTAGTCCTCTTAATTCTTGCTTCTAAAGCATACGCAAGCAGAAATTTCAATGTACAATGATGTTTTTAGAAAAAACAGTCAAAATGCGCTCCACTCGGGCTGAAAACGCTGTTGGGGACATTTCATTAATGTTGACTACAAATCAAAAACTAAGCATTTTTCAGCTGAAATAATGAATGTAGTCCTCTTAATTCTTGCTTCTAAAGCATACGCAAGCAGAAATTTCAATGTACAATGATGTTTTTAAAAAAAGGGTCAAAATGTGCTCCACTCGGGCTGAAAACGCTTGTTTGGAACATTTCATTAATGTTGACTATAAATCATAAACTAAGCATTTTTCAGCTGAAATAATGAATGTAGTCCTCTTAATTCTTGCTTCTAAAGCATACGCAAGCAGAAATTTCAATGTACAATGATGTTTTTAAAAAAACGGTCAAAATGTGCTCCACTCGGGCTGAAAACACTTGTTTGGAACATTTCCTTAATGTTGACTATAAATCATAAACTAAGCATTTTTCAGCTGAAATAATGAATGTAGTCCTCTTAATTCTTGCTTCTAAAGCATACGCAAGCAGAAATTTCAATGTACAATGATGTTTTTAAAAAAAACAGTCAAAATGCGCTCCACTCGGGCTGAAAACGCTGTTGGGGACATTTCATTAATGTTGACTACAAATCAAAAACTAAGCATTTTTCAGCTGAAATAATGAATGTAGTCCTCTTATTTCTTGCTTCTAAAGCATACGCAAGCAGAAATTTCAATGTACAATGATGTTTTTAAAAAAAGGGTCAAAATGTGCTCCACTCGGGCTGAAAACGCTTGTTTGGAACATTTCATTAATGTTGACTATAAATCATAAACTAAGCATTTTTCAGCTGAAATAATGAATGTAGTCCTCTTAATTCTTGCTTCTAAAGCATACGCAAGCAGAAATTTCAATGTACAATGATGTTTTTAAAAAAACAGTCAAAATGTGCTCCACTCGGGCTGAAAACGCTTGTTTGGGACATGACATTAATGTTGACTATAAATCATAAACTAAGCATTTTTCAGCTGAAATAATGAATGTAGTCCTCTTAATTCTTGCTTCTAAAGCATACGCAAGCAGAAATTTCAATGTACAATGATGTTTTTAAAAAAACAGTCAAAATGTGCTCCACTCGGGCTGAAAACGCTTGTTTGGGACATTACATTAATGTTGACTATAAATCATAAACTAAGCATTTTTCAGCTGAAATAATGAATGTAGTCCTCTTAATTCTTGCTTCTAAAGCATACGCAAAAAGAAATTTCAATGTACAATGATGTTTTTTAAAAAACGGTCAAAATGTGCTCCACTCGGGCTGAAAACGCTTGTTCGGAACATTTCCTTAATGTTGACTATAAATCATAAACTAAGCATTTTTCAGCTGAAATAATGAATGTAGTCCTCTTAATTCTTGCTTCTAAAGCATACGCAAGCAGAAATTTCAATGTACAATGATGTTTTTAAAAAAAACAGTCAAAATGCGCTCCACTCGGGCTGAAAACGCTGTTGGGGACATTTCATTAATGTTGACTACAAATCAAAAACTAAGCATTTTTCAGCTGAAATAATGAATGTAGTCCTCTTAATTCTTGCTTCTAAAGCATACGCAAGCAGAAATTTCAATGTACAATGATGTTTTTAAAAAAAGGGTCAAAATGTGCTCCACTCGGGCTGAAAACGCTTGTTTGGAACATTTCATTAATGTTGACTATAAATCATAAACTAAGCATTTTTCAGCTGAAATAATGAATGTAGTCCTCTTAATTCTTGCTTCTAAAGCATACGCAAGCAGAAATTTCAATGTACAATGATGTTTTTAAAAAAACAGTCAAAATGTGCTCCACTCGGGCTGAAAACGCTTGTTTGGGACATGACATTAATGTTGACTATAAATCATAAACTAAGCATTTTTCAGCTGAAATAATGAATGTAGTCCTCTTAATTCTTGCTTCTAAAGCATACGCAAGCAGAAATTTCAATGTACAATGATGTTTTTAAAAAAAGGGTCAAAATGTGCTCCACTCGGGCTGAAAACGCTTGTTTGGAACATTTCATTAATGTTGACTATAAATCATAAACTAAGCATTTTTCAGCTGAAATAATGAATGTAGTCCTCTTAATTCTTGCTTCTAAAGCATACGCAAGCAGAAATTTCAATGTACAATGATGTTTTTAAAAAAACAGTCAAAATGTGCTCCACTCGGGCTGAAAACGCTTGTTTGGGACATGACATTAATGTTGACTATAAATCATAAACTAAGCATTTTTCAGCTGAAATAATGAATGTAGTCCTCTTAATTCTTGCTTCTAAAGCATACGCAAGCAGAAATTTCAATGTACAATGATGTTTTTAAAAAAAGGGTCAAAATGTGCTCCACTCGGGCTGAAAACGCTTGTTTGGAACATTTCATTAATGTTGACTATAAATCATAAACTAAGCATTTTTCAGCTGAAATAATGAATGTAGTCCTCTTAATTCTTGCTTCTAAAGCATACGCAAGCAGAAATTTCAATGTACAATGATGTTTTTAAAAAAACAGTCAAAATGTGCTCCACTCGGGCTGAAAACGCTTGTTTGGGACATGACATTAATGTTGACTATAAATCATAAACTAAGCATTTTTCAGCTGAAATAATGAATGTAGTCCTCTTAATTCTTGCTTCTAAAGCATACGCAAAAAGAAATTTCAATGTACAATGATGTTTTTTAAAAAACGGTCAAAATGTGCTCCACTCGGGCTGAAAACGCTTGTTCGGAACATTTCCTTAATGTTGACTATAAATCATAAACTAAGCATTTTTCAGCTGAAATAATGAATGTAGTCCTCTTAATTCTTGCTTCTAAAGCATACGCAAGCAGAAATTTCAATGTACAATGATGTTTTTAAAAAAAACAGTCAAAATGCGCTCCACTCGGGCTGAAAACGCTGTTGGGGACATTTCATTAATGTTGACTACAAATCAAAAACTAAGCATTTTTCAGCTGAAATAATGAATGTAGTCCTCTTAATTCTTGCTTCTAAAGCATACGCAAGCAGAAATTTCAATGTACAATGATGTTTTTAAAAAAGGGTCAAAATGTGCTCCACTCGGGCTGAAAACGCTTGTTTGGAACATTTCATTAATGTTGACTATAAATCATAAACTAAGCATTTTTCAGCTGAAATAATGAATGTAGTCCTCTTAATTCTTGCTTCTAAAGCATACGCAAGCAGAAATTTCAATGTACAATGATGTTTTTAAAAAAACAGTCAAAATGTGCTCCACTCGGGCTGAAAACGCTTGTTTGGGACATGACATTAATGTTGACTATAAATCATAAACTAAGCATTTTTCAGCTGAAATAATGAATGTAGTCCTCTTAATTCTTGCTTCTAAAGCATACGCAAGCAGAAATTTCAATGTACAATGATGTTTTTAAAAAAACAGTCAAAATGTGCTCCACTCGGGCTGAAAACGCTTGTTTGGAACATTTCATTAATGTTGACTATAAATCATAAACTAAGCATTTTTCAGCTGAAATAATGAATGTAGTCCTCTTAATTCTTGCTTCTAAAGCATACGCAAGCAGAAATTTCAATGTACAATGATGTTTTTAAAAAAACAGTCAAAATGTGCTCCACTCGGGCTGAAAACGCTGTTGGGGACATTTCATTAATGTTGACTATAAATCATAAACTAAGCATTTTTCAGCTGAAATAATGAATGTAGTCCTTTTAATTCTTGCTTCTAAAGCATACGCAAGCAGAAATTTCAATGTACAATGATGTTTTTAAAAAAAACAGTCAAAATGTGCTCCACTCGGGCTGAAAACGCTGTTGGGGACATTTCATTAATGTTGACTATAAATCAAAAACTAAGCATTTTTCAGCTGAAATAATGAATGTAGTCCTCTTAATTCTTGCTTCTAAAGCATACGCAAGCAGAAATTTCAATGTACAATGATGTTTTTAAAAAAACAGTCAAAATGTGCTCCACTCGGGCTGAAAACGCTGTTGGGGACATTTCATTAATGTTGACTATAAATCATAAACTAAGCATTTTTCAGCTGAAATAATGAATGTAGTCCTCTTAATTCTTGCTTCTAAAGCATACACAAACAGAAAATTCAATGTACAATGATGTTTTTAAAAAAACGGTCAAAATGTGCTCCACTCGGGCTGAAAACGCTGTTGGGGACATTTCATTAATGTTGACTATAAATCATAAACTAAGCATTTTTCAGCTGAAATAATGAATGTAGTCCTCTTAATTCTTGCTTCTAAAGCATACGCAAAAAGAAATTTCAATGTACAATGATGTTTTTAAAAAAACGGTCAAAATGTGCTCCACTCGGGCTGAAAACGCTTGTTTGGGACATTACATTAATGTTGACTATAAATCATAAACTAAGCATTTTTCAGCTGAAATAATGAATGTAGTCCTCTTAATTCTTGCTTCTAAAGCATACGCAAGCAGAAATTTCAATGTACAATGATGTTTTTAAAAAAAGGGTCAAAATGTGCTCCACTCGGGCTGAAAACGCTTGTTTGGAACATTTCATTAATGTTGACTATAAATCATAAACTAAGCATTTTTCAGCTGAAATAATGAATGTAGTCCTCTTAATTCTTGCTTCTAAAGCATACGCAAGCAGAAATTTCAATGTACAATGATGTTTTTAAAAAAGCAGTCAAAATGTGCTCCACTCCGGCTGAAAACGCTTGTTTGGGACATTACATTAATGTTGACTATAAATCATAAACTAAGCATTTTTCAGCTGAAATAATGAATGTAGTCCTCTTAATTCTTGCTTCTAAAGCATACGCAAAAAGAAATTTCAATGTACAATGATGTTTTTTAAAAAACGGTCAAAATGTGCTCCACTCGGGCTGAAAACGCTTGTTCGGAACATTTCCTTAATGTTGACTATAAATCATAAACTAAGCATTTTTCAGCTGAAATAATGAATGTAGTCCTCTTAATTCTTGCTTCTAAAGCATACGCAAGCAGAAATTTCAATGTACAATGATGTTTTTAAAAAAAACAGTCAAAATGCGCTCCACTCGGGCTGAAAACGCTGTTGGGGACATTTCATTAATGTTGACTACAAATCAAAAACTAAGCATTTTTCAGCTGAAATAATGAATGTAGTCCTCTTAATTCTTGCTTCTAAAGCATACGCAAGCAGAAATTTCAATGTACAATGATGTTTTTAAAAAAAGGGTCAAAATGTGCTCCACTCGGGCTGAAAACGCTTGTTTGGAACATTTCATTAATGTTGACTATAAATCATAAACTAAGCATTTTTCAGCTGAAATAATGAATGTAGTCCTCTTAATTCTTGCTTCTAAAGCATACGCAAGCAGAAATTTCAATGTACAATGATGTTTTTAAAAAAACAGTCAAAATGTGCTCCACTCGGGCTGAAAACGCTTGTTTGGGACATGACATTAATGTTGACTATAAATCATAAACTAAGCATTTTTCAGCTGAAATAATGAATGTAGTCCTCTTAATTCTTGCTTCTAAAGCATACGCAAAAAGAAATTTCAATGTACAATGATGTTTTTTAAAAAACGGTCAAAATGTGCTCCACTCGGGCTGAAAACGCTTGTTCGGAACATTTCCTTAATGTTGACTATAAATCATAAACTAAGCATTTTTCAGCTGAAATAATGAATGTAGTCCTCTTAATTCTTGCTTCTAAAGCATACGCAAGCAGAAATTTCAATGTACAATGATGTTTTTAAAAAAAACAGTCAAAATGCGCTCCACTCGGGCTGAAAACGCTGTTGGGGACATTTCATTAATGTTGACTACAAATCAAAAACTAAGCATTTTTCAGCTGAAATAATGAATGTAGTCCTCTTAATTCTTGCTTCTAAAGCATACGCAAGCAGAAATTTCAATGTACAATGATGTTTTTAAAAAAGGGTCAAAATGTGCTCCACTCGGGCTGAAAACGCTTGTTTGGAACATTTCATTAATGTTGACTATAAATCATAAACTAAGCATTTTTCAGCTGAAATAATGAATGTAGTCCTCTTAATTCTTGCTTCTAAAGCATACGCAAGCAGAAATTTCAATGTACAATGATGTTTTTAAAAAAACAGTCAAAATGTGCTCCACTCGGGCTGAAAACGCTTGTTTGGGACATGACATTAATGTTGACTATAAATCATAAACTAAGCATTTTTCAGCTGAAATAATGAATGTAGTCCTCTTAATTCTTGCTTCTAAAGCATACGCAAGCAGAAATTTCAATGTACAATGATGTTTTTAAAAAAACAGTCAAAATGTGCTCCACTCGGGCTGAAAACGCTTGTTTGGGACATTACATTAATGTTAACTATAAATCATAAACTAAGCATTTTTCAGCTGAAATAATGAATGTAGTCCTCTTAATTCTTGCTTCTAAAGCATACGCAAAAAGAAATTTCAATGTACAATGATGTTTTTTAAAAAACGGTCAAAATGTGCTCCACTCGGGCTGAAAACGCTTGTTCGGAACATTTCCTTAATGTTGACTATAAATCATAAACTAAGCATTTTTCAGCTGAAATAATGAATGTAGTCCTCTTAATTCTTGCTTCTAAAGCATACGCAAGCAGAAATTTCAATGTACAATGATGTTTTTAAAAAAAACAGTCAAAATGCGCTCCACTCGGGCTGAAAACGCTGTTGGGGACATTTCATTAATGTTGACTACAAATCAAAAACTAAGCATTTTTCAGCTGAAATAATGAAAGTAGTCCTCTTAATTCTTGCTTCTAAAGCATACGCAAGCAGAAATTTCAATGTACAATGATGTTTTTAAAAAAAACAGTCAAAATGTGCTCCACTCGGGCTGAAAACGCTGTTGGGGACATTTCATTAATGTTGACTACAAATCAAAAACTAAGCATTTTTCAGCTGAAATAATGAATGTAGTCCTCTTAATTCTTGCTTCTAAAGCATTCGCAAGCAGAAATTTCAATGTACAATGATGTTTTTAAAAAAACAGTCAAAATGTGCTCCACTCGGGCTGAAAACGCTGTTGGGGACATTTCATTAATGTTGACTATAAATCATAAACTAAGCATTTTTCAGCTGAAATAATGAATGTAGTCCTCTTAATTCTTGCTTCTAAAGCATACGCAAGCAGAAATTTCAATGTACAATGATGTTTTTAAAAAAACAGTCAAAATGTGCTCCACTTGGGCTGAAAACGCTTGTTTGGGACATTACATTAATGTTGACTATAAATCATAAACTAAGCATTTTTCAGCTGAAATAATGAATGTAGTCCTCTTAATTCTTGCTTCTAAAGCATACGCAAACAGAAATTTCAATGTACAATGATGTTTTTTAAAAAACGGTCAAAATGTGCTCCACTCGGGCTGAAAACGCTTGTTCGGAACATTTCCTTAATGTTGACTATAAATCATAAACTAAGCATTTTTCAGCTGAAATAATGAATGTAGTCCTCTTAATTCTTGCTTCTAAAGCATACGCAAGCAGAAATTTCAATGTACAATGATGTTTTTAAAAAAAACAGTCAAAATGCGCTCCACTCGGGCTGAAAACGCTGTTGGGGACATTTCATTAATGTTGACTACAAATCAAAAACTAAGCATTTTTCAGCTGAAATAATGAATGTAGTCCTCTTAATTCTTGCTTCTAAAGCATACGCAAGCAGAAATTTCAATGTACAATGATGTTTTTAAAAAAAGGGTCAAAATGTGCTCCACTCGGGCTGAAAACGCTTGTTTGGAACATTTCATTAATGTTGACTATAAATCATAAACTAAGCATTTTTCAGCTGAAATAATGAATGTAGTCCTCTTAATTCTTGCTTCTAAAGCATACGCAAGCAGAAATTTCAATGTACAATGATGTTTTTAAAAAAACAGTCAAAATGTGCTCCACTCGGGCTGAAAACGCTTGTTTGGGACATGACATTAATGTTGACTATAAATCATAAACTAAGCATTTTTCAGCTGAAATAATGAATGTAGTCCTCTTAATTCTTGCTTCTAAAGCATACGCAAGCAGAAATTTCAATGTACAATGATGTTTTTAAAAAAACAGTCAAAATGTGCTCCACTCGGGCTGAAAACGCTTGTTTGGGACATTACATTAATGTTGACTATAAATCATAAACTAAGCATTTTTCAGCTGAAATAATGAATGTAGTCCTCTTAATTCTTGCTTCTAAAGCATACGCAAACAGAAATTTCAATGTACAATGATGTTTTTTAAAAAACGGTCAAAATGTGCTCCACTCGGGCTGAAAACGCTTGTTCGGAACATTTCCTTAATGTTGACTATAAATCATAAACTAAGCATTTTTCAGCTGAAATAATGAATGTAGTCCTTTTAATTCTTGCTTCTAAAGCATACGCAAGCAGAAATTTCAATGTACAATGATGTTTTTAAAAAAAACAGTCAAAATGCGCTCCACTCGGGCTGAAAACGCTGTTGGGGACATTTCATTAATGTTGACTACAAATCAAAAACTAAGCATTTTTCAGCTGAAATAATGAATGTAGTCCTCTTAATTCTTGCTTCTAAAGCATACGCAAGCAGAAATTTCAATGTACAATGATGTTTTTAAAAAAAGGGTCAAAATGTGCTCCACTCGGGCTGAAAACGCTTGTTTGGAACATTTCATTAATGTTGACTATAAATCATAAACTAAGCATTTTTCAGCTGAAATAATGAATGTAGTCCTCTTAATTCTTGCTTCTAAAGCATACGCAAGCAGAAATTTCAATGTACAATGATGTTTTTAAAAAAACAGTCAAAATGTGCTCCACTCGGGCTGAAAACGCTTGTTTGGGACATGACATTAATGTTGACTATAAATCATAAACTAAGCATTTTTCAGCTGAAATAATGAATGTAGTCCTCTTAATTCTTGCTTCTAAAGCATACGCAAGCAGAAATTTCAATGTACAATGATGTTTTTAAAAAAACAGTCAAAATGTGCTCCACTCGGGCTGAAAACGCTTGTTTGGGACATTACATTAATGTTGACTATAAATCATAAACTAAGCATTTTTCAGCTGAAATAATGAATGTAGTCCTCTTAATTCTTGCTTCTAAAGCATACGCAAAAAGAAATTTCAATGTACAATGATGTTTTTTAAAAAACGGTCAAAATGTGCTCCACTCGGGCTGAAAACGCTTGTTCGGAACATTTCCTTAATGTTGACTATAAATCATAAACTAAGCATTTTTCAGCTGAAATAATGAATGTAGTCCTCTTAATTCTTGCTTCTAAAGCATACGCAAGCAGAAATTTCAATGTACAATGATGTTTTTAAAAAAAGGGTCAATATGTGCTCCACTCGGGCTGAAAACGCTTGTTTGGAACATTTCATTAATGTTGACTATAAATCATAAACTAAGCATTTTTCAGCTGAAATAATGAATGTAGTCCTCTTAATTCTTGCTTCTAAAGCATACGCAAGCAGAAATTTCAATGTACAATGATGTTTTTAAAAAAACAGTCAAAATGTGCTCCACTCGGGCTGAAAACGCTTGTTTGGGACATGACATTAATGTTGACTATAAATCATAAACTAAGCATTTTTCAGCTGAAATTATGAATGTAGTCCTCTTAATTCTTGCTTCTAAAGCATACGCAAGCAGAAATTTCAATGTACAATGATGTTTTTAAAAAAACAGTCAAAATGTGCTCCACTCGGGCTGAAAACGCTTGTTTGGGACATTACATTAATGTTGACTATAAATCATAAACTAAGCATTTTTCAGCTGAAATAATGAATGTAGTCCTCTTAATTCTTGCTTCTAAAGCATACGCAAAAAGAAATTTCAATGTACAATGATGTTTTTTAAAAAACGGTCAAAATGTGCTCCACTCGGGCTGAAAACGCTTGTTCGGAACATTTCCTTAATGTTGACTATAAATCATAAACTAAGCATTTTTCAGCTGAAATAATGAATGTAGTCCTCTTAATTCTTGCTTCTAAAGCATACGCAAGCAGAAATTTCAATGTACAATGATGTTTTTAAAAAAAACAGTCAAAATGCGCTCCACTCGGGCTGAAATTGCTGTTGGGGACATTTCATTAATGTTGACTACAAATCAAAAACTAAGCATTTTTCAGCTGAAATAATGAATGTAGTCCTCTTAATTCTTGCTTCTAAAGCATACGCAAGCAGAAATTTCAATGTACAATGATGTTTTTAAAAAAAGGGTCAAAATGTGCTCCACTCGGGCTGAAAACGCTTGTTTGGAACATTTCATTAATGTTGACTATAAATCATAAACTAAGCATTTTTCAGCTGAAATAATGAATGTAGTCCTCTTAATTCTTGCTTCTAAAGCATACGCAAGCAGAAATTTCAATGTACAATGATGTTTTTAAAAAAACAGTCAAAATGTGCTCCACTCGGGCTGAAAACGCTTGTTTGGGACATGACATTAATGTTGACTATAAATCATAAACTAAGCATTTTTCAGCTGAAATAATGAATGTAGTCCTCTTAATTCTTGCTTCTAAAGCATACGCAAGCAGAAATTTCAATGTACAATGATGTTTTTAAAAAAAGGGTCAAAATGTGCTCCACTCGGGCTGAAAACGCTTGTTTGGAACATTTCATTAATGTTGACTATAAATCATAAACTAAGCATTTTTCAGCTGAAATAATGAATGTAGTCCTCTTAATTCTTGCTTCTAAAGCATACGCAAGCAGAAATTTCAATGTACAATGATGTTTTTAAAAAAACAGTCAAAATGTGCTCCACTCGGGCTGAAAACGCTTGTTTGGGACATGACATTAATGTTGACTATAAATCATAAACTAAGCATTTTTCAGCTGAAATAATGAATGTAGTCCTCTTAATTCTTGCTTCTAAAGCATACGCAAGCAGAAATTTCAATGTACAATGATGTTTTTAAAAAAAGGGTCAAAATGTGCTCCACTCGGGCTGAAAACGCTTGTTTGGAACATTTCATTAATGTTGACTATAAATCATAAACTAAGCATTTTTCAGCTGAAATAATGAATGTAGTCCTCTTAATTCTTGCTTCTAAAGCATACGCAAGCAGAAATTTCAATGTACAATGATGTTTTTAAAAAAACAGTCAAAATGTGCTCCACTCGGGCTGAAAACGCTTGTTTGGGACATGACATTAATGTTGACTATAAATCATAAACTAAGCATTTTTCAGCTGAAATAATGAATGTAGTCCTCTTAATTCTTGCTTCTAAAGCATACGCAAAAAGAAATTTCAATGTACAATGATGTTTTTTAAAAAACGGTCAAAATGTGCTCCACTCGGGCTGAAAACGCTTGTTCGGAACATTTCCTTAATGTTGACTATAAATCATAAACTAAGCATTTTTCAGCTGAAATAATGAATGTAGTCCTCTTAATTCTTGCTTCTAAAGCATACGCAAGCAGAAATTTCAATGTACAATGATGTTTTTAAAAAAAACAGTCAAAATGCGCTCCACTCGGGCTGAAAACGCTGTTGGGGACATTTCATTAATGTTGACTACAAATCAAAAACTAAGCATTTTTCAGCTGAAATAATGAATGTAGTCCTCTTAATTCTTGCTTCTAAAGCATACGCAAGCAGAAATTTCAATGTACAATGATGTTTTTAAAAAAGGGTCAAAATGTGCTCCACTCGGGCTGAAAACGCTTGTTTGGAACATTTCATTAATGTTGACTATAAATCATAAACTAAGCATTTTTCAGCTGAAATAATGAATGTAGTCCTCTTAATTCTTGCTTCTAAAGCATACGCAAGCAGAAATTTCAATGTACAATGATGTTTTTAAAAAAACAGTCAAAATGTGCTCCACTCGGGCTGAAAACGCTTGTTTGGGACATGACATTAATGTTGACTATAAATCATAAACTAAGCATTTTTCAGCTGAAATAATGAATGTAGTCCTCTTAATTCTTGCTTCTAAAGCATACGCAAGCAGAAATTTCAATGTACAATGATGTTTTTAAAAAAACAGTCAAAATGTGCTCCACTCGGGCTGAAAACGCTTGTTTGGAACATTTCATTAATGTTGACTATAAATCATAAACTAAGCATTTTTCAGCTGAAATAATGAATGTAGTCCTCTTAATTCTTGCTTCTAAAGCATACGCAAGCAGAAATTTCAATGTACAATGATGTTTTTAAAAAAACAGTCAAAATGTGCTCCACTCGGGCTGAAAACGCTGTTGGGGACATTTCATTAATGTTGACTATAAATCATAAACTAAGCATTTTTCAGCTGAAATAATGAATGTAGTCCTTTTAATTCTTGCTTCTAAAGCATACGCAAGCAGAAATTTCAATGTACAATGATGTTTTTAAAAAAAACAGTCAAAATGTGCTCCACTCGGGCTGAAAACGCTGTTGGGGACATTTCATTAATGTTGACTATAAATCAAAAACTAAGCATTTTTCAGCTGAAATAATGAATGTAGTCCTCTTAATTCTTGCTTCTAAAGCATACGCAAGCAGAAATTTCAATGTACAATGATGTTTTTAAAAAAACAGTCAAAATGTGCTCCACTCGGGCTGAAAACGCTGTTGGGGACATTTCATTAATGTTGACTATAAATCATAAACTAAGCATTTTTCAGCTGAAATAATGAATGTAGTCCTCTTAATTCTTGCTTCTAAAGCATACACAAACAGAAAATTCAATGTACAATGATGTTTTTAAAAAAACGGTCAAAATGTGCTCCACTCGGGCTGAAAACGCTGTTGGGGACATTTCATTAATGTTGACTATAAATCATAAACTAAGCATTTTTCAGCTGAAATAATGAATGTAGTCCTCTTAATTCTTGCTTCTAAAGCATACGCAAAAAGAAATTTCAATGTACAATGATGTTTTTAAAAAAACGGTCAAAATGTGCTCCACTCGGGCTGAAAACGCTTGTTTGGGACATTACATTAATGTTGACTATAAATCATAAACTAAGCATTTTTCAGCTGAAATAATGAATGTAGTCCTCTTAATTCTTGCTTCTAAAGCATACGCAAGCAGAAATTTCAATGTACAATGATGTTTTTAAAAAAAGGGTCAAAATGTGCTCCACTCGGGCTGAAAACGCTTGTTCGGAACATTTCATTAATGTTGACTATAAATCATAAACTAAGCATTTTTCAGCTGAAATAATGAATGTAGTCCTCTTAATTCTTGCTTCTAAAGCATACGCAAGCAGAAATTTCAATGTACAATGATGTTTTTAAAAAAACGGTCAAAATGTGCTCCACTCGGGCTGAAAACGCTTGTTTGGAACATTTCCTTAATGTTGACTATAAATCATAAACTAAGCATTTTTCAGCTGAAATAATGAATGTAGTCCTCTTAATTCTTGCTTCTAAAGCATACGCAAGCAGAAATTTCAATGTACAATGATGTTTTTAAAAAAAACAGTCAAAATGCGCTCCACTCGGGCTGAAAACGCTGTTGGGGACATTTCATTAATGTTGACTACAAATCAAAAACTAAGCATTTTTCAGCTGAAATAATGAATGTAGTCCTCTTAATTCTTGCTTCTAAAGCATACGCAAGCAGAAATTTCAATGTACAATGATGTTTTTAAAAAAAGGGTCAAAATGTGCTCCACTCGGGCTGAAAACGCTTGTTTGGAACATTTCATTAATGTTGACTATAAATCATAAACTAAGCATTTTTCAGCTGAAATAATGAATGTAGTCCTCTTAATTCTTGCTTCTAAAGCATACGCAAGCAGAAATTTCAATGTACAATGATGTTTTTAAAAAAACAGTCAAAATGTGCTCCACTCGGGCTGAAAACGCTTGTTTGGGACATGACATTAATGTTGACTATAAATCATAAACTAAGCATTTTTCAGCTGAAATAATGAATGTAGTCCTCTTAATTCTTGCTTCTAAAGCATACGCAAGCAGAAATTTCAATGTACAATGATGTTTTTAAAAAAACAGTCAAAATGTGCTCCACTCGGGCTGAAAACGCTTGTTTGGGACATTACATTAATGTTGACTATAAATCATAAACTAAGCATTTTTCAGCTGAAATAATGAATGTAGTCCTCTTAATTCTTGCTTCTAAAGCATACGCAAAAAGAAATTTCAATGTACAATGATGTTTTTTAAAAAACGGTCAAAATGTGCTCCACTCGGGCTGAAAACGCTTGTTCGGAACATTTCCTTAATGTTGACTATAAATCATAAACTAAGCATTTTTCAGCTGAAATAATGAATGTAGTCCTCTTAATTCTTGCTTCTAAAGCATACGCAAGCAGAAATTTCAATGTACAATGATGTTTTTAAAAAAACAGTCAAAATGTGCTCCACTCGGGCTGAAAACGCTTGTTTGGAACATTTCATTAATGTTGACTATAAATCATAAACTAAGCATTTTTCAGCTGAAATAATGAATGTAGTCCTCTTAATTCTTGCTTCTAAAGCATACGCAAGCAGAAATTTCAATGTACAATGATGTTTTTAAAAAAAACAGTCAAAATGCGCTCCACTCGGGCTGAAAACGCTGTTGGGGACATTTCATTAATGTTGACTACAAATCAAAAACTAAGCATTTTTCAGCTGAAATAATGAATGTAGTCCTCTTAATTCTTGCTTCTAAAGCATACGCAAGCAGAAATTTCAATGTACAATGATGTTTTTAAAAAAAGGGTCAAAATGTGCTCCACTCGGGCTGAAAACGCTTGTTTGGAACATTTCATTAATGTTGACTATAAATCATAAACTAAGCATTTTTCAGCTGAAATAATGAATGTAGTCCTCTTAATTCTTGCTTCTAAAGCATACGCAAGCAGAAATTTCAATGTACAATGATGTTTTTAAAAAAACAGTCAAAATGTGCTCCACTCGGGCTGAAAACGCTTGTTTGGGACATGACATTAATGTTGACTATAAATCATAAACTAAGCATTTTTCAGCTGAAATAATGAATGTAGTCCTCTTAATTCTTGCTTCTAAAGCATACGCAAAAAGAAATTTCAATGTACAATGATGTTTTTTAAAAAACGGTCAAAATGTGCTCCACTCGGGCTGAAAACGCTTGTTCGGAACATTTCCTTAATGTTGACTATAAATCATAAACTAAGCATTTTTCAGCTGAAATAATGAATGTAGTCCTCTTAATTCTTGCTTCTAAAGCATACGCAAGCAGAAATTTCAATGTACAATGATGTTTTTAAAAAAGGGTCAAAATGTGCTCCACTCGGGCTGAAAACGCTTGTTTGGAACATTTCATTAATGTTGACTATAAATCATAAACTAAGCATTTTTCAGCTGAAATAATGAATGTAGTCCTCTTAATTCTTGCTTCTAAAGCATACGCAAGCAGAAATTTCAATGTACAATGATGTTTTTAAAAAAACAGTCAAAATGTGCTCCACTCGGGCTGAAAACGCTTGTTTGGGACATGACATTAATGTTGACTATAAATCATAAACTAAGCATTTTTCAGCTGAAATAATGAATGTAGTCCTCTTAATTCTTGCTTCTAAAGCATACGCAAGCAGAAATTTCAATGTACAATGATGTTTTTAAAAAAACAGTCAAAATGTGCTCCACTCGGGCTGAAAACGCTTGTTTGGAACATTTCATTAATGTTGACTATAAATCATAAACTAAGCATTTTTCAGCTGAAATAATGAATGTAGTCCTCTTAATTCTTGCTTCTAAAGCATACGCAAGCAGAAATTTCAATGTACAATGATGTTTTTAAAAAAACAGTCAAAATGTGCTCCACTCGGGCTGAAAACGCTGTTGGGGACATTTCATTAATGTTGACTATAAATCATAAACTAAGCATTTTTCAGCTGAAATAATGAATGTAGTCCTTTTAATTCTTGCTTCTAAAGCATACGCAAGCAGAAATTTCAATGTACAATGATGTTTTTAAAAAAAACAGTCAAAATGTGCTCCACTCGGGCTGAAAACGCTGTTGGGGACATTTCATTAATGTTGACTATAAATCAAAAACTAAGCATTTTTCAGCTGAAATAATGAATGTAGTCCTCTTAATTCTTGCTTCTAAAGCATACGCAAGCAGAAATTTCAATGTACAATGATGTTTTTAAAAAAACAGTCAAAATGTGCTCCACTCGGGCTGAAAACGCTGTTGGGGACATTTCATTAATGTTGACTATAAATCATAAACTAAGCATTTTTCAGCTGAAATAATGAATGTAGTCCTCTTAATTCTTGCTTCTAAAGCATACACAAACAGAAAATTCAATGTACAATGATGTTTTTAAAAAAACGGTCAAAATGTGCTCCACTCGGGCTGAAAACGCTGTTGGGGACATTTCATTAATGTTGACTATAAATCATAAACTAAGCATTTTTCAGCTGAAATAATGAATGTAGTCCTCTTAATTCTTGCTTCTAAAGCATACGCAAAAAGAAATTTCAATGTACAATGATGTTTTTAAAAAAACGGTCAAAATGTGCTCCACTCGGGCTGAAAACGCTTGTTTGGGACATTACATTAATGTTGACTATAAATCATAAACTAAGCATTTTTCAGCTGAAATAATGAATGTAGTCCTCTTAATTCTTGCTTCTAAAGCATACGCAAGCAGAAATTTCAATGTACAATGATGTTTTTAAAAAAAGGGTCAAAATGTGCTCCACTCGGGCTGAAAACGCTTGTTCGGAACATTTCATTAATGTTGACTATAAATCATAAACTAAGCATTTTTCAGCTGAAATAATGAATGTAGTCCTCTTAATTCTTGCTTCTAAAGCATACGCAAGCAGAAATTTCAATGTACAATGATGTTTTTAAAAAAACGGTCAAAATGTGCTCCACTCGGGCTGAAAACGCTTGTTTGGAACATTTCCTTAATGTTGACTATAAATCATAAACTAAGCATTTTTCAGCTGAAATAATGAATGTAGTCCTCTTAATTCTTGCTTCTAAAGCATACGCAAAAAGAAATTTCAATGTACAATGATGTTTTTTAAAAAACGGTCAAAATGTGCTCCACTCGGGCTGAAAACGCTTGTTCGGAACATTTCCTTAATGTTGACTATAAATCATAAACTAAGCATTTTTCAGCTGAAATAATGAATGTAGTCCTCTTAATTCTTGCTTCTAAAGCATACGCAAGCAGAAATTTCAATGTACAATGATGTTTTTAAAAAAACAGTCAAAATGTGCTCCACTCGGGCTGAAAACGCTGTTGGGGACATTTCATTAATGTTGACTATAAATCATAAACTAAGCATTTTTCAGCTGAAATAATGAATGTAGTCCTTTTAATTCTTGCTTCTAAAGCATACGCAAGCAGAAATTTCAATGTACAATGATGTTTTTAAAAAAAACAGTCAAAATGTGCTCCACTCGGGCTGAAAACGCTGTTGGGGACATTTCATTAATGTTGACTATAAATCAAAAACTAAGCATTTTTCAGCTGAAATAATGAATGTAGTCCTCTTAATTCTTGCTTCTAAAGCATACGCAAGCAGAAATTTCAATGTACAATGATGTTTTTAAAAAAACAGTCAAAATGTGCTCCACTCGGGCTGAAAACGCTGTTGGGGACATTTCATTAATGTTGACTATAAATCATAAACTAAGCATTTTTCAGCTGAAATAATGAATGTAGTCCTCTTAATTCTTGCTTCTAAAGCATACACAAACAGAAAATTCAATGTACAATGATGTTTTTAAAAAAACGGTCAAAATGTGCTCCACTCGGGCTGAAAACGCTGTTGGGGACATTTCATTAATGTTGACTATAAATCATAAACTAAGCATTTTTCAGCTGAAATAATGAATGTAGTCCTCTTAATTCTTGCTTCTAAAGCATACGCAAAAAGAAATTTCAATGTACAATGATGTTTTTAAAAAAACGGTCAAAATGTGCTCCACTCGGGCTGAAAACGCTTGTTTGGGACATTACATTAATGTTGACTATAAATCATAAACTAAGCATTTTTCAGCTGAAATAATGAATGTAGTCCTCTTAATTCTTGCTTCTAAAGCATACGCAAGCAGAAATTTCAATGTACAATGATGTTTTTAAAAAAAGGGTCAAAATGTGCTCCACTCGGGCTGAAAACGCTTGTTCGGAACATTTCATTAATGTTGACTATAAATCATAAACTAAGCATTTTTCAGCTGAAATAATGAATGTAGTCCTCTTAATTCTTGCTTCTAAAGCATACGCAAGCAGAAATTTCAATGTACAATGATGTTTTTAAAAAAACGGTCAAAATGTGCTCCACTCGGGCTGAAAACGCTTGTTTGGAACATTTCCTTAATGTTGACTATAAATCATAAACTAAGCATTTTTCAGCTGAAATAATGAATGTAGTCCTCTTAATTCTTGCTTCTAAAGCATACGCAAGCAGAAATTTCAATGTACAATGATGTTTTTAAAAAAAACAGTCAAAATGCGCTCCACTCGGGCTGAAAACGCTGTTGGGGACATTTCATTAATGTTGACTACAAATCAAAAACTAAGCATTTTTCAGCTGAAATAATGAATGTAGTCCTCTTAATTCTTGCTTCTAAAGCATACGCAAGCAGAAATTTCAATGTACAATGATGTTTTTAAAAAAAGGGTCAAAATGTGCTCCACTCGGGCTGAAAACGCTTGTTTGGAACATTTCATTAATGTTGACTATAAATCATAAACTAAGCATTTTTCAGCTGAAATAATGAATGTAGTCCTCTTAATTCTTGCTTCTAAAGCATACGCAAGCAGAAATTTCAATGTACAATGATGTTTTTAAAAAAACAGTCAAAATGTGCTCCACTCGGGCTGAAAACGCTTGTTTGGGACATGACATTAATGTTGACTATAAATCATAAACTAAGCATTTTTCAGCTGAAATAATGAATGTAGTCCTCTTAATTCTTGCTTCTAAAGCATACGCAAGCAGAAATTTCAATGTACAATGATGTTTTTAAAAAAACAGTCAAAATGTGCTCCACTCGGGCTGAAAACGCTTGTTTGGGACATTACATTAATGTTGACTATAAATCATAAACTAAGCATTTTTCAGCTGAAATAATGAATGTAGTCCTCTTAATTCTTGCTTCTAAAGCATACGCAAAAAGAAATTTCAATGTACAATGATGTTTTTTAAAAAACGGTCAAAATGTGCTCCACTCGGGCTGAAAACGCTTGTTCGGAACATTTCCTTAATGTTGACTATAAATCATAAACTAAGCATTTTTCAGCTGAAATAATGAATGTAGTCCTCTTAATTCTTGCTTCTAAAGCATACGCAAGCAGAAATTTCAATGTACAATGATGTTTTTAAAAAAACAGTCAAAATGTGCTCCACTCGGGCTGAAAACGCTTGTTTGGAACATTTCATTAATGTTGACTATAAATCATAAACTAAGCATTTTTCAGCTGAAATAATGAATGTAGTCCTCTTAATTCTTGCTTCTAAAGCATACGCAAGCAGAAATTTCAATGTACAATGATGTTTTTAAAAAAAACAGTCAAAATGCGCTCCACTCGGGCTGAAAACGCTGTTGGGGACATTTCATTAATGTTGACTACAAATCAAAAACTAAGCATTTTTCAGCTGAAATAATGAATGTAGTCCTCTTAATTCTTGCTTCTAAAGCATACGCAAGCAGAAATTTCAATGTACAATGATGTTTTTAAAAAAAGGGTCAAAATGTGCTCCACTCGGGCTGAAAACGCTTGTTTGGAACATTTCATTAATGTTGACTATAAATCATAAACTAAGCATTTTTCAGCTGAAATAATGAATGTAGTCCTCTTAATTCTTGCTTCTAAAGCATACGCAAGCAGAAATTTCAATGTACAATGATGTTTTTAAAAAAACAGTCAAAATGTGCTCCACTCGGGCTGAAAACGCTTGTTTGGGACATGACATTAATGTTGACTATAAATCATAAACTAAGCATTTTTCAGCTGAAATAATGAATGTAGTCCTCTTAATTCTTGCTTCTAAAGCATACGCAAAAAGAAATTTCAATGTACAATGATGTTTTTTAAAAAACGGTCAAAATGTGCTCCACTCGGGCTGAAAACGCTTGTTCGGAACATTTCCTTAATGTTGACTATAAATCATAAACTAAGCATTTTTCAGCTGAAATAATGAATGTAGTCCTCTTAATTCTTGCTTCTAAAGCATACGCAAGCAGAAATTTCAATGTACAATGATGTTTTTAAAAAAAACAGTCAAAATGCGCTCCACTCGGGCTGAAAACGCTGTTGGGGACATTTCATTAATGTTGACTACAAATCAAAAACTAAGCATTTTTCAGCTGAAATAATGAATGTAGTCCTCTTAATTCTTGCTTCTAAAGCATACGCAAGCAGAAATTTCAATGTACAATGATGTTTTTAAAAAAGGGTCAAAATGTGCTCCACTCGGGCTGAAAACGCTTGTTTGGAACATTTCATTAATGTTGACTATAAATCATAAACTAAGCATTTTTCAGCTGAAATAATGAATGTAGTCCTCTTAATTCTTGCTTCTAAAGCATACGCAAGCAGAAATTTCAATGTACAATGATGTTTTTAAAAAAACAGTCAAAATGTGCTCCACTCGGGCTGAAAACGCTTGTTTGGGACATGACATTAATGTTGACTATAAATCATAAACTAAGCATTTTTCAGCTGAAATAATGAATGTAGTCCTCTTAATTCTTGCTTCTAAAGCATACGCAAGCAGAAATTTCAATGTACAATGATGTTTTTAAAAAAACAGTCAAAATGTGCTCCACTCGGGCTGAAAACGCTTGTTTGGAACATTTCATTAATGTTGACTATAAATCATAAACTAAGCATTTTTCAGCTGAAATAATGAATGTAGTCCTCTTAATTCTTGCTTCTAAAGCATACGCAAGCAGAAATTTCAATGTACAATGATGTTTTTAAAAAAACAGTCAAAATGTGCTCCACTCGGGCTGAAAACGCTGTTGGGGACATTTCATTAATGTTGACTATAAATCATAAACTAAGCATTTTTCAGCTGAAATAATGAATGTAGTCCTTTTAATTCTTGCTTCTAAAGCATACGCAAGCAGAAATTTCAATGTACAATGATGTTTTTAAAAAAAACAGTCAAAATGTGCTCCACTCGGGCTGAAAACGCTGTTGGGGACATTTCATTAATGTTGACTATAAATCAAAAACTAAGCATTTTTCAGCTGAAATAATGAATGTAGTCCTCTTAATTCTTGCTTCTAAAGCATACGCAAGCAGAAATTTCAATGTACAATGATGTTTTTAAAAAAACAGTCAAAATGTGCTCCACTCGGGCTGAAAACGCTGTTGGGGACATTTCATTAATGTTGACTATAAATCATAAACTAAGCATTTTTCAGCTGAAATAATGAATGTAGTCCTCTTAATTCTTGCTTCTAAAGCATACACAAACAGAAAATTCAATGTACAATGATGTTTTTAAAAAAACGGTCAAAATGTGCTCCACTCGGGCTGAAAACGCTGTTGGGGACATTTCATTAATGTTGACTATAAATCATAAACTAAGCATTTTTCAGCTGAAATAATGAATGTAGTCCTCTTAATTCTTGCTTCTAAAGCATACGCAAAAAGAAATTTCAATGTACAATGATGTTTTTAAAAAAACGGTCAAAATGTGCTCCACTCGGGCTGAAAACGCTTGTTTGGGACATTACATTAATGTTGACTATAAATCATAAACTAAGCATTTTTCAGCTGAAATAATGAATGTAGTCCTCTTAATTCTTGCTTCTAAAGCATACGCAAGCAGAAATTTCAATGTACAATGATGTTTTTAAAAAAAGGGTCAAAATGTGCTCCACTCGGGCTGAAAACGCTTGTTCGGAACATTTCATTAATGTTGACTATAAATCATAAACTAAGCATTTTTCAGCTGAAATAATGAATGTAGTCCTCTTAATTCTTGCTTCTAAAGCATACGCAAGCAGAAATTTCAATGTACAATGATGTTTTTAAAAAAACGGTCAAAATGTGCTCCACTCGGGCTGAAAACGCTTGTTTGGAACATTTCCTTAATGTTGACTATAAATCATAAACTAAGCATTTTTCAGCTGAAATAATGAATGTAGTCCTCTTAATTCTTGCTTCTAAAGCATACGCAAGCAGAAATTTCAATGTACAATGATGTTTTTAAAAAAAACAGTCAAAATGCGCTCCACTCGGGCTGAAAACGCTGTTGGGGACATTTCATTAATGTTGACTACAAATCAAAAACTAAGCATTTTTCAGCTGAAATAATGAATGTAGTCCTCTTAATTCTTGCTTCTAAAGCATACGCAAGCAGAAATTTCAATGTACAATGATGTTTTTAAAAAAAGGGTCAAAATGTGCTCCACTCGGGCTGAAAACGCTTGTTTGGAACATTTCATTAATGTTGACTATAAATCATAAACTAAGCATTTTTCAGCTGAAATAATGAATGTAGTCCTCTTAATTCTTGCTTCTAAAGCATACGCAAGCAGAAATTTCAATGTACAATGATGTTTTTAAAAAAACAGTCAAAATGTGCTCCACTCGGGCTGAAAACGCTTGTTTGGGACATGACATTAATGTTGACTATAAATCATAAACTAAGCATTTTTCAGCTGAAATAATGAATGTAGTCCTCTTAATTCTTGCTTCTAAAGCATACGCAAGCAGAAATTTCAATGTACAATGATGTTTTTAAAAAAACAGTCAAAATGTGCTCCACTCGGGCTGAAAACGCTTGTTTGGGACATTACATTAATGTTGACTATAAATCATAAACTAAGCATTTTTCAGCTGAAATAATGAATGTAGTCCTCTTAATTCTTGCTTCTAAAGCATACGCAAAAAGAAATTTCAATGTACAATGATGTTTTTTAAAAAACGGTCAAAATGTGCTCCACTCGGGCTGAAAACGCTTGTTCGGAACATTTCCTTAATGTTGACTATAAATCATAAACTAAGCATTTTTCAGCTGAAATAATGAATGTAGTCCTCTTAATTCTTGCTTCTAAAGCATACGCAAGCAGAAATTTCAATGTACAATGATGTTTTTAGAAAAAACAGTCAAAATGCGCTCCACTCGGGCTGAAAACGCTGTTGGGGACATTTCATTAATGTTGACTACAAATCAAAAACTAAGCATTTTTCAGCTGAAATAATGAATGTAGTCCTCTTAATTCTTGCTTCTAAAGCATACGCAAGCAGAAATTTCAATGTACAATGATGTTTTTAAAAAAAGGGTCAAAATGTGCTCCACTCGGGCTGAAAACGCTTGTTTGGAACATTTCATTAATGTTGACTATAAATCATAAACTAAGCATTTTTCAGCTGAAATAATGAATGTAGTCCTCTTAATTCTTGCTTCTAAAGCATACGCAAGCAGAAATTTCAATGTACAATGATGTTTTTAAAAAAACGGTCAAAATGTGCTCCACTCGGGCTGAAAACGCTTGTTTGGAACATTTCCTTAATGTTGACTATAAATCATAAACTAAGCATTTTTCAGCTGAAATAATGAATGTAGTCCTCTTAATTCTTGCTTCTAAAGCATACGCAAGCAGAAATTTCAATGTACAATGATGTTTTTAAAAAAAACAGTCAAAATGCGCTCCACTCGGGCTGAAAACGCTGTTGGGGACATTTCATTAATGTTGACTACAAATCAAAAACTAAGCATTTTTCAGCTGAAATAATGAATGTAGTCCTCTTAATTCTTGCTTCTAAAGCATACGCAAGCAGAAATTTCAATGTACAATGATGTTTTTAAAAAAAGGGTCAATATGTGCTCCACTCGGGCTGAAAACGCTTGTTTGGAACATTTCATTAATGTTGACTATAAATCATAAACTAAGCATTTTTCAGCTGAAATAATGAATGTAGTCCTCTTAATTCTTGCTTCTAAAGCATACGCAAGCAGAAATTTCAATGTACAATGATGTTTTTAAAAAAACAGTCAAAATGTGCTCCACTCGGGCTGAAAACGCTTGTTTGGGACATGACATTAATGTTGACTATAAATCATAAACTAAGCATTTTTCAGCTGAAATTATGAATGTAGTCCTCTTAATTCTTGCTTCTAAAGCATACGCAAGCAGAAATTTCAATGTACAATGATGTTTTTAAAAAAACAGTCAAAATGTGCTCCACTCGGGCTGAAAACGCTTGTTTGGGACATTACATTAATGTTGACTATAAATCATAAACTAAGCATTTTTCAGCTGAAATAATGAATGTAGTCCTCTTAATTCTTGCTTCTAAAGCATACGCAAAAAGAAATTTCAATGTACAATGATGTTTTTTAAAAAACGGTCAAAATGTGCTCCACTCGGGCTGAAAACGCTTGTTCGGAACATTTCCTTAATGTTGACTATAAATCATAAACTAAGCATTTTTCAGCTGAAATAATGAATGTAGTCCTCTTAATTCTTGCTTCTAAAGCATACGCAAGCAGAAATTTCAATGTACAATGATGTTTTTAAAAAAAACAGTCAAAATGCGCTCCACTCGGGCTGAAAACGCTGTTGGGGACATGACATTAATGTTGACTATAAATCATAAACTAAGCATTTTTCAGCTGAAATAATGAATGTAGTCCTCTTAATTCTTGCTTCTAAAGCATACGCAAAAAGAAATTTCAATGTACAATGATGTTTTTTAAAAAACGGTCAAAATGTGCTCCACTCGGGCTGAAAACGCTTGTTCGGAACATTTCCTTAATGTTGACTATAAATCATAAACTAAGCATTTTTCAGCTGAAATAATGAATGTAGTCCTCTTAATTCTTGCTTCTAAAGCATACGCAAGCAGAAATTTCAATGTACAATGATGTTTTTAAAAAAAACAGTCAAAATGCGCTCCACTCGGGCTGAAAACGCTGTTGGGGACATTTCATTAATGTTGACTACAAATCAAAAACTAAGCATTTTTCAGCTGAAATAATGAATGTAGTCCTCTTAATTCTTGCTTCTAAAGCATACGCAAGCAGAAATTTCAATGTACAATGATGTTTTTAAAAAAAACAGTCAAAATGCGCTCCACTCGGGCTGAAAACGCTTGTTTGGAACATTTCATTAATGTTGACTATAAATCATAAACTAAGCATTTTTCAGCTGAAATAATGAATGTAGTCCTCTTAATTCTTGCTTCTAAAGCATACGCAAGCAGAAATTTCAATGTACAATGATGTTTTTAAAAAAGCAGTCAAAATGTGCTCCACTCGGGCTGAAAACGCTTGTTTGGGACATGACATTAATGTTGACTATAAATCATAAACTAAGCATTTTTCAGCTGAAATAATGAATGTAGTCCTCTTAATTCTTGCTTCTAAAGCATACGCAAAAAGAAATTTCAATGTACAATGATGTTTTTTAAAAAACGGTCAAAATGTGCTCCACTCGGGCTGAAAACGCTTGTTCGGAACATTTCCTTAATGTTGACTATAAATCATAAACTAAGCATTTTTCAGCTGAAATAATGAATGTAGTCCTCTTAATTCTTGCTTCTAAAGCATACGCAAGCAGAAATTTCAATGTACAATGATGTTTTTAAAAAAAACAGTCAAAATGCGCTCCACTCGGGCTGAAAACGCTGTTGGGGACATGACATTAATGTTGACTATAAATCATAAACTAAGCATTTTTCAGCTGAAATAATGAATGTAGTCCTCTTAATTCTTGCTTCTAAAGCATACGCAAGCAGAAATTTCAATGTACAATGATGTTTTTAAAAAAAGGGTCAAAATGTGCTCCACTCGGGCTGAAAACGCTTGTTTGGAACATTTCATTAATGTTGACTATAAATCATAAACTAAGCATTTTTCAGCTGAAATAATGAATGTAGTCCTCTTAATTCTTGCTTCTAAAGCATACGCAAGCAGAAATTTCAATGTACAATGATGTTTTTAAAAAAACAGTCAAAATGTGCTCCACTCGGGCTGAAAACGCTTGTTTGGGACATGACATTAATGTTGACTATAAATCATAAACTAAGCATTTTTCAGCTGAAATAATGAATGTAGTCCTCTTAATTCTTGCTTCTAAAGCATACGCAAAAAGAAATTTCAATGTACAATGATGTTTTTTAAAAAACGGTCAAAATGTGCTCCACTCGGGCTGAAAACGCTTGTTCGGAACATTTCCATAATGTTGACTATAAATCATAAACTAAGCATTTTTCAGCTGAAATAATGAATGTAGTCCTCTTAATTCTTGCTTCTAAAGCATACGCAAGCAGAAATTTCAATGTACAATGATGTTTTTAAAAAAAACAGTCAAAATGCGCTCCACTCGGGCTGAAAATGCTGTTGGGGACATTTCATTAATGTTGACTACAAATCAAAAACTAAGCATTTTTCAGCTGAAATAATGAATGTAGTCCTCTTAATTCTTGCTTCTAAAGCATACGCAAGCAGAAATTTCAATGTACAATGATGTTTTTAAAAAAGGGTCAAAATGTGCTCCACTCGGGCTGAAAACGCTTGTTTGGAACATTTCATTAATGTTGACTATAAATCATAAACTAAGCATTTTTCAGCTGAAATAATGAATGTAGTCCTCTTAATTCTTGCTTCTAAAGCATACGCAAGCAGAAATTTCAATGTACAATGATGTTTATAAAAAAACAGTCAAAATGTGCTCCACTCGGGCTGAAAACGCTTGTTTGGGACATGACATTAATGTTGACTATAAATCATAAACTAAGCATTTTTCAGCTGAAATAATGAATGTAGTCCTCTTAATTCTTGCTTCTAAAGCATACGCAAGCAGAAATTTCAATGTACAATGATGTTTTTAAAAAAACAGTCAAAATGTGCTCCACTCGGGCTGAAAACGCTTGTTTGGAACATTTCATTAATGTTGACTATAAATCATAAACTAAGCATTTTTCAGCTGAAATAATGAATGTAGTCCTCTTAATTCTTGCTTCTAAAGCATACGCAAGCAGAAATTTCAATGTACAATGATGTTTTTAAAAAAACAGTCAAAATGTGCTCCACTCGGGCTGAAAACGCTGTTGGGGACATTTCATTAATGTTGACTATAAATCATAAACTAAGCATTTTTCAGCTGAAATAATGAATGTAGTCCTTTTAATTCTTGCTTCTAAAGCATACACAAACAGAAAATTCAATGTACAATGATGTTTTTAAAAAAACAGTCAAAATGTGCTCCACTCGGGCTGAAAACGCTGTTGGGGACATTTCATTAATGTTGACTATAAATCATAAACTAAGCATTTTTCAGCTGAAATAATGAATGTAGTCCTCTTAATTCTTGCTTCTAAAGCATACGCAAACAGAAATTTCAATGTACAATGATGTTTTTAAAAAAACGGTCAAAATGTGCTCCACTCGGGCTGAAAACGCTTGTTTGGGACATTACATTAATGTTGACTATAAATCATAAACTAAGCATTTTTCAGCTGAAATAATGAATGTAGTCCTCTTAATTCTTGCTTCTAAAGCATACGCAAGCAGAAATTTCAATGTACAATGATGTTTTTAAAAAAAGGGTCAAAATGTGCTCCACTCGGGCTGAAAACGCTTGTTTGGGACATGACATTAATGTTGACTATAAATCATAAACTAAGCATTTTTCAGCTGAAATAATGAATGTAGTCCTCTTAATTCTTGCTTCTAAAGCATACGCAAGCAGAAATTTCAATGTACAATGATGTTTTTTAAAAAACGGTCAAAATGTGCTCCACTCGGGCTGAAAACGCTTGTTCGGAACATTTCCTTAATGTTGACTATAAATCATAAACTAAGCATTTTTCAGCTGAAATAATGAATGTAGTCCTCTTAATTCTTGCTTCTAAAGCATACGCAAGCAGAAATTTCAATGTACAATGATGTTTTTAAAAAAAACAGTCAAAATGCGCTCCACTCGGGCTGAAAACGCTGTTGGGGACATTTCATTAATGTTGACTACAAATCAAAAACTAAGCATTTTTCAGCTGAAATAATGAATGTAGTCCTCTTAATTCTTGCTTCTAAAGCATACGCAAGCAGAAATTTCAATGTACAATGATGTTTTTAAAAAAAGGGTCAAAATGTGCTCCACTCGGGCTGAAAACGCTTGTTTGGAACATTTCATTAATGTTGACTATAAATCATAAACTAAGCATTTTTCAGCTGAAATAATGAATGTAGTCCTCTTAATTCTTGCTTCTAAAGCATACGCAAGCAGAAATTTCAATGTACAATGATGTTTTTAAAAAAACAGTCAAAATGTGCTCCACTCGGGCTGAAAACGCTTGTTTGGGACATGACATTAATGTTGACTATAAATCATAAACTAAGCATTTTTCAGCTGAAATAATGAATGTAGTCCTCTTAATTCTTGCTTCAAAAGCATACGCAAGCAGAAATTTCAATGTACAATGATGTTTTTAAAAAAAGGGTCAAAATGTGCTCCACTCGGGCTGAAAACGCTTGTTTGGAACATTTCATTAATGTTGACTATAAATCATAAACTAAGCATTTTTCAGCTGAAATAATGAATGTAGTCCTCTTAATTCTTGCTTCTAAAGCATACGCAAGCAGAAATTTCAATGTACAATGATGTTTTTAAAAAAACAGTCAAAATGTGCTCCACTCGGGCTGAAAACGCTGTTGGGGACATTTCATTAATGTTGACTACAAATCAAAAACTAAGCATTTTTCAGCTGAAATAATGAATGTAGTCCTCTTAATTCTTGCTTCTAAAGCATACGCAAAAAGAAATTTCAATGTACAATGATGTTTTTTAAAAAACGGTCAAAATGTGCTCCACTCGGGCTGAAAACGCTTGTTCGGAACATTTCCTTAATGTTGACTATAAATCATAAACTAAGCATTTTTCAGCTGAAATAATGAATGTAGTCCTCTTAATTCTTGCTTCTAAAGCATACGCAAGCAGAAATTTCAATGTACAATGATGTTTTTAAAAAAAACAGTCAAAATGCGCTCCACTCGGGCTGAAAACGCTGTTGGGGACATTTCATTAATGTTGACTACAAATCAAAAACTAAGCATTTTTCAGCTGAAATAATGAATGTAGTCCTCTTAATTCTTGCTTCTAAAGCATACGCAAGCAGAAATTTCAATGTACAATGATGTTTTTAAAAAAAGGGTCAAAATGTGCTCCACTCGGGCTGAAAACGCTTGTTTGGAACATTTCATTAATGTTGACTATAAATCATAAACTAAGCATTTTTCAGCTGAAATAATGAATGTAGTCCTCTTAATTCTTGCTTCTAAAGCAAACGCAAGCAGAAATTTCAATGTACAATGATGTTTTTAAAAAAACAGTCAAAATGTGCTCCACTCGGGCTGAAAACGCTTGTTTGGGACATGACATTAATGTTGACTATAAATCATAAACTAAGCATTTTTCAGCTGAAATAATGAATGTAGTCCTCTTAATTCTTGCTTCTAAAGCATACGCAAAAAGAAATTTCAATGTACAATGATGTTTTTTAAAAAACGGTCAAAATGTGCTCCACTCGGGCTGAAAACGCTTGTTCGGAACATTTCCTTAATGTTGACTATAAATCATAAACTAAGCATTTTTCAGCTGAAATAATGAATGTAGTCCTCTTAATTCTTGCTTCTAAAGCATACGCAAGCAGAAATTTCAATGTACAATGATGTTTTTAAAAAAAACAGTCAAAATGCGCTCCACTCGGGCTGAAAACGCTGTTGGGGACATTTCATTAATGTTGACTACAAATCAAAAACTAAGCATTTTTCAGCTGAAATAATGAATGTAGTCCTCTTAATTCTTGCTTCTAAAGCATACGCAAGCAGAAATTTCAATGTACAATGATGTTTTTAAAAAAAGGGTCAAAATGTGCTCCACTCGGGCTGAAAACGCTTGTTTGGAACATTTCATTAATGTTGACTATAAATCATAAACTAAGCATTTTTCAGCTGAAATAATGAATGTAGTCCTCTTAATTCTTGCTTCTAAAGCATACGCAAGCAGAAATTTCAATGTACAATGATGTTTTTAAAAAAACAGTCAAAATGTGCTCCACTCGGGCTGAAAACGCTTGTTTGGGACATGACATTAATGTTGACTATAAATCATAAACTAAGCATTTTTCAGCTGAAATAATGAATGTAGTCCTCTTAATTCTTGCTTCTAAAGCATACGCAAAAAGAAATTTCAATGTACAATGATGTTTTTTAAAAAACGGTCAAAATGTGCTCCACTCGGGCTGAAAACGCTTGTTCGGAACATTTCCTTAATGTTGACTATAAATCATAAACTAAGCATTTTTCAGCTGAAATAATGAATGTAGTCCTCTTAATTCTTGCTTCTAAAGCATACGCAAGCAGAAATTTCAATGTACAATAATGTTTTTAAAAAAAACAGTCAAAATGCGCTCCACTCGGGCTGAAAACGCTGTTGGGGACATTTCATTAATGTTGACTACAAATCAAAAACTAAGCATTTTTCAGCTGAAATAATGAAAGTAGTCCTCTTAATTCTTGCTTCTAAAGCATACGCAAGCAGAAATTTCAATGTACAATGATGTTTTTAAAAAAAACAGTCAAAATGTGCTCCACTCGGGCTGAAAACGCTGTTGGGGACATTTCATTAATGTTGACTACAAATCAAAAACTAAGCATTTTTCAGCTGAAATAATGAATGTAGTCCTCTTAATTCTTGCTTCTAAAGCATTCGCAAGCAGAAATTTCAATGTACAATGATGTTTTTAAAAAAACAGTCAAAATGTGCTCCACTCGGGCTGAAAACGCTGTTGGGGACATTTCATTAATGTTGACTATAAATCATAAACTAAGCATTTTTCAGCTGAAATAATGAATGTAGTCCTCTTAATTCTTGCTTCTAAAGCATACGCAAGCAGAAATTTCAATGTACAATGATGTTTTTAAAAAAACGGTCAAAATGTGCTCCACTCGGGATGAAAACGCTTGTTTGGAACATTTCCTTAATGTTGATTTTAAATCATAAACTAAGCATTTTTCAGCTGAAATAATGAATGTAGTCCTCTTAATTCTTGCTTCTAAAGCATACGCAAGCAGAAATTTCAATGTACAATGATGTTTTTAAAAAAAACAGTCAAAATGCGCTCCACTCGGGCTGAAAACGCTGTTGGGGACATTTCATTAATGTTGACTACAAATCAAAAACTAAGCATTTTTCAGCTGAAATAATGAATGTAGTCCTCTTAATTCTTGCTTCTAAAGCATACGCAAGCAGAAATTTCAATGTACAATGATGTTTTTAAAAAAAGGGTCAAAATGTGCTCCACTCGGGCTGAAAACGCTTGTTTGGAACATTTCATTTGTGTTGACTATAAATCATAAACTAAGCATTTTTCAGCTGAAATAATGAATGTAGTCCTCTTAATTCTTGCTTCTAAAGCATACGCAAGCAGAAATTTCAATGTACAATGATGTTTTTAAAAAAACAGTCAAAATGTGCTCCACTCGGGCTGAAAACGCTTGTTTGGGACATGACATTAATGTTGACTATAAATCATAAACTAAGCATTTTTCAGCTGAAATAATGAATGTAGTCCTCTTAATTCTTGCTTCTAAAGCATACGCAAAAAGAAATTTCAATGTACAATGATGTTTTTTAAAAAACGGTCAAAATGTGCTCCACTCGGGCTGAAAACGCTTGTTCGGAACATTTCCTTAATGTTGACTATAAATCATAAACTAAGCATTTTTCAGCTGAAATAATGAATGTAGTCCTCTTAATTCTTGCTTCTAAAGCATACGCAAGCAGAAATTTCAATGTACAATGATGTTTTTAAAAAAAACAGTCAAAATGCGCTCCACTCGGGCTGAAAACGCTGTTGGGGACATTTCATTAATGTTGACTACAAATCAAAAACTAAGCATTTTTCAGCTGAAATAATGAATGTAGTCCTCTTAATTCTTGCTTCTAAAGCATACGCAAGCAGAAATTTCAATGTACAATGATGTTTTTAAAAAAAGGGTCAAAATGTGCTCCACTCGGGCTGAAAACGCTTGTTTGGAACATTTCATTAATGTTGACTATAAATCATAAACTAAGCATTTTTCAGCTGAAATAATGAATGTAGTCCTCTTAATTCTTGCTTCTAAAGCATACGCAAGCAGAAATTTCAATGTACAATGATGTTTTTAAAAAAACAGTCAAAATGTGCTCCACTCGGGCTGAAAACGCTTGTTTGGGACATGACATTAATGTTGACTATAAATCATAAACTAAGCATTTTTCAGCTGAAATAATGAATGTAGTCCTCTTAATTCTTGCTTCTAAAGCATACGCAAGCAGAAATTTCAATGTACAATGATGTTTTTAAAAAAACAGTCAAAATGTGCTCCACTCGGGCTGAAAACGCTTGTTTGGGACATTACATTAATGTTGACTATAAATCATAAACTAAGCATTTTTCAGCTGAAATAATGAATGTAGTCCTCTTAATTCTTGCTTCTAAAGCATACGCAAGCAGAAATTTCAATGTACAATGATGTTTTTAAAAAAAGGGTCAAAATGTGCTCCACTCGGGCTGAAAACGCTTGTTTGGAACATTTCATTAATGTTGACTATAAATCATAAACTAAGCATTTTTCAGCTGAAATAATGAATGTAGTCCTCTTAATTCTTGCTTCTAAAGCATACGCAAGCAGAAATTTCAATGTACAATGATGTTTTTAAAAAAACGGTCAAAATGTGCTCCACTCGGGCTGAAAACGCTTGTTTGGGACATGACATTAATGTTGACTATAAATCATAAACTAAGCATTTTTCAGCTGAAATAATGAATGTAGTCCTCTTAATTCTTGCTTCTAAAGCATACGCAAGCAGAAATTTCAATGTACAATGATGTTTTTAAAAAAACAGTCAAAATGTGCTCCACTCGGGCTGAAAACGCTTGTTTGGGACATTACATTAATGTTAACTATAAATCATAAACTAAGCATTTTTCAGCTGAAATAATGAATGTAGTCCTCTTAATTCTTGCTTCTAAAGCATACGCAAAAAGAAATTTCAATGTACAATGATGTTTTTTAAAAAACGGTCAAAATGTGCTCCACTCGGGCTGAAAACGCTTGTTCGGAACATTTCCTTAATGTTGACTATAAATCATAAACTAAGCATTTTTCAGCTGAAATAATGAATGTAGTCCTCTTAATTCTTGCTTCTAAAGCATACGCAAGCAGAAATTTCAATGTACAATGATGTTTTTAAAAAAAACAGTCAAAATGCGCTCCACTCGGGCTGAAAACGCTGTTGGGGACATTTCATTAATGTTGACTACAAATCAAAAACTAAGCATTTTTCAGCTGAAATAATGAAAGTAGTCCTCTTAATTCTTGCTTCTAAAGCATACGCAAGCAGAAATTTCAATGTACAATGATGTTTTTAAAAAAAACAGTCAAAATGTGCTCCACTCGGGCTGAAAACGCTGTTGGGGACATTTCATTAATGTTGACTACAAATCAAAAACTAAGCATTTTTCAGCTGAAATAATGAATGTAGTCCTCTTAATTCTTGCTTCTAAAGCATTCGCAAGCAGAAATTTCAATGTACAATGATGTTTTAAAAAAACAGTCAAAATGTGCTCCACTCGGGCTGAAAACGCTGTTGGGGACATTTCATTAATGTTGACTATAAATCATAAACTAAGCATTTTTCAGCTGAAATAATGAATGTAGTCCTCTTAATTCTTGCTTCTAAAGCATACGCAAGCAGAAATTTCAATGTACAATGATGTTTTTAAAAAAACGGTCAAAATGTGCTCCACTCGGGCTGAAAACGCTTGTTTGGAACATTTCCTTAATGTTGACTATAAATCATAAACTAAGCATTTTTCAGCTGAAATAATGAATGTAGTCCTCTTAATTCTTGCTTCTAAAGCATACGCAAGCAGAAATTTCAATGTACAATGATGTTTTTAAAAAAAACAGTCAAAATGCGCTCCACTCGGGCTGAAAACGCTGTTGGGGACATTTCATTAATGTTGACTACAAATCAAAAACTAAGCATTTTTCAGCTGAAATAATGAATGTAGTCCTCTTAATTCTTGCTTCTAAAGCATACGCAAGCAGAAATTTCAATGTACAATGATGTTTTTAAAAAAAGGGTCAAAATGTGCTCCACTCGGGCTGAAAACGCTTGTTTGGAACATTTCATTTGTGTTGACTATAAATCATAAACTAAGCATTTTTCAGCTGAAATAATGAATGTAGTCCTCTTAATTCTTGCTTCTAAAGCATACGCAAGCAGAAATTTCAATGTACAATGATGTTTTTAAAAAAACGGTCAAAATGTGCTCCACTCGGGCTGAAAACGCTTGTTTGGAACATTTCCTTAATGTTGACTATAAATCATAAACTAAGCATTTTTCAGCTGAAATAATGAATGTAGTCCTCTTAATTCTTGCTTCTAAAGCATACGCAAGCAGAAATTTCAATGTACAATGATGTTTTTAAAAAAAACAGTCAAAATGCGCTCCACTCGGGCTGAAAACGCTGTTGGGGACATTTCATTAATGTTGACTACAAATCAAAAACTAAGCATTTTTCAGCTGAAATAATGAATGTAGTCCTCTTAATTCTTGCTTCTAAAGCATACGCAAGCAGAAATTTCAATGTACAATGATGTTTTTAAAAAAAGGGTCAAAATGTGCTCCACTCGGGCTGAAAACGCTTGTTTGGAACATTTCATTTGTGTTGACTATAAATCATAAACTAAGCATTTTTCAGCTGAAATAATGAATGTAGTCCTCTTAATTCTTGCTTCTAAAGCATACGCAAGCAGAAATTTCAATGTACAATGATGTTTTTAAAAAAACAGTCAAAATGTGCTCCACTCGGGCTGAAAACGCTTGTTTGGGACATGACATTAATGTTGACTATAAATCATAAACTAAGCATTTTTCAGCTGAAATAATGAATGTAGTCCTCTTAATTCTTGCTTCTAAAGCATACGCAAGCAGAAATTTCAATGTACAATGATGTTTTTAAAAAAACAGTCAAAATGTGCTCCACTCGGGCTGAAAACGCTTGTTTGGGACATTACATTAATGTTGACTATAAATCATAAACTAAGCATTTTTCAGCTGAAATAATGAATGTAGTCCTCTTAATTCTTGCTTCTAAAGCATACGCAAAAAGAAATTTCAATGTACAATGATGTTTTTTAAAAAACGGTCAAAATGTGCTCCACTCGGGCTGAAAACGCTTGTTCGGAACATTTCCTTAATGTTGACTATAAATCATAAACTAAGCATTTTTCAGCTGAAATAATGAATGTAGTCCTCTTAATTCTTGCTTCTAAAGCATACGCAAGCAGAAATTTCAATGTACAATGATGTTTTTAAAAAAAACAGTCAAAATGCGCTCCACTCGGGCTGAAAACGCTGTTGGGGACATTTCATTAATGTTGACTACAAATCAAAAACTAAGCATTTTTCAGCTGAAATAATGAATGTAGTCCTCTTAATTCTTGCTTCTAAAGCATACGCAAGCAGAAATTTCAATGTACAATGATGTTTTTAAAAAAAGGGTCAAAATGTGCTCCACTCGGGCTGAAAACGCTTGTTTGGAACATTTCATTAATGTTGACTATAAATCATAAACTAAGCATTTTTCAGCTGAAATAATGAATGTAGTCCTCTTAATTCTTGCTTCTAAAGCATACGCAAGCAGAAATTTCAATGTACAATGATGTTTTTAAAAAAACAGTCAAAATGTGCTCCACTCGGGCTGAAAACGCTTGTTTGGGACATGACATTAATGTTGACTATAAATCATAAACTAAGCATTTTTCAGCTGAAATAATGAATGTAGTCCTCTTAATTCTTGCTTCTAAAGCATACGCAAGCAGAAATTTCAATGTACAATGATGTTTTTAAAAAAAGGGTCAAAATGTGCTCCACTCGGGCTGAAAACGCTTGTTTGGAACATTTCATTAATGTTGACTATAAATCATAAACTAAGCATTTTTCAGCTGAAATAATGAATGTAGTCCTCTTAATTCTTGCTTCTAAAGCATACGCAAGCAGAAATTTCAATGTACAATGATGTTTTTAAAAAAACAGTCAAAATGTGCTCCACTCGGGCTGAAAACGCTTGTTTGGGACATGACATTAATGTTGACTATAAATCATAAACTAAGCATTTTTCAGCTGAAATAATGAATGTAGTCCTCTTAATTCTTGCTTCTAAAGCATACGCAAGCAGAAATTTCAATGTACAATGATGTTTTTAAAAAAAGGGTCAAAATGTGCTCCACTCGGGCTGAAAACGCTTGTTTGGAACATTTCATTAATGTTGACTATAAATCATAAACTAAGCATTTTTCAGCTGAAATAATGAATGTAGTCCTCTTAATTCTTGCTTCTAAAGCATACGCAAGCAGAAATTTCAATGTACAATGATGTTTTTAAAAAAACAGTCAAAATGTGCTCCACTCGGGCTGAAAACGCTTGTTTGGGACATGACATTAATGTTGACTATAAATCATAAACTAAGCATTTTTCAGCTGAAATAATGAATGTAGTCCTCTTAATTCTTGCTTCTAAAGCATACGCAAGCAGAAATTTCAATGTACAATGATGTTTTTAAAAAAACAGTCAAAATGTGCTCCACTCGGGCTGAAAACGCTTGTTTGGGACATTACATTAATGTTGACTATAAATCATAAACTAAGCATTTTTCAGCTGAAATAATGAATGTAGTCCTCTTAATTCTTGCTTCTAAAGCATACGCAAACAGAAATTTCAATGTACAATGATGTTTTTTAAAAAACGGTCAAAATGTGCTCCACTCGGGCTGAAAACGCTTGTTCGGAACATTTCCTTAATGTTGACTATAAATCATAAACTAAGCATTTTTCAGCTGAAATAATGAATGTAGTCCTCTTAATTCTTGCTTCTAAAGCATACGCAAGCAGAAATTTCAATGTACAATGATGTTTTTAAAAAAAACAGTCAAAAAGCGCTCCACTCGGGCTGAAAACGCTGTTGGGGACATTTCATTAATGTTGACTACAAATCAAAAACTAAGCATTTTTCAGCTGAAATAATGAATGTAGTCCTCTTAATTCTTGCTTCTAAAGCATACGCAAGCAGAAATTTCAATGTACAATGATGTTTTTAAAAAAAGGGTCAAAATGTGCTCCACTCGGGCTGAAAACGCTTGTTTGGAACATTTCATTAATGTTGACTATAAATCATAAACTAAGCATTTTTCAGCTGAAATAATGAATGTAGTCCTCTTAATTCTTGCTTCTAAAGCATACGCAAGCAGAAATTTCAATGTACAATGATGTTTTTAAAAAAACAGTCAAAATGTGCTCCACTCGGGCTGAAAACGCTTGTTTGGGACATGACATTAATGTTGACTATAAATCATAAACTAAGCATTTTTCAGCTGAAATAATGAATGTAGTCCTCTTAATTCTTGCTTCTAAAGCATACGCAAGCAGAAATTTCAATGTACAATGATGTTTTTAAAAAAACAGTCAAAATGTGCTCCACTCGGGCTGAAAACGCTTGTTTGGGACATTACATTAATGTTGACTATAAATCATAAACTAAGCATTTTTCAGCTGAAATAATGAATGTAGTCCTCTTAATTCTTGCTTCTAAAGCATACGCAAAAAGAAATTTCAATGTACAATGATGTTTTTTAAAAAACGGTCAAAATGTGCTCCACTCGGGCTGAAAACGCTTGTTCGGAACATTTCCTTAATGTTGACTATAAATCATAAACTAAGCATTTTTCAGCTGAAATAATGAATGTAGTCCTCTTAATTCTTGCTTCTAAAGCATACGCAAGCAGAAATTTCAATGTACAATGATGTTTTTAGAAAAAACAGTCAAAATGCGCTCCACTCGGGCTGAAAACGCTGTTGGGGACATTTCATTAATGTTGACTACAAATCAAAAACTAAGCATTTTTCAGCTGAAATAATGAATGTAGTCCTCTTAATTCTTGCTTCTAAAGCATACGCAAGCAGAAATTTCAATGTACAATGATGTTTTTAAAAAAAGGGTCAAAATGTGCTCCACTCGGGCTGAAAACGCTTGTTTGGAACATTTCATTAATGTTGACTATAAATCATAAACTAAGCATTTTTCAGCTGAAATAATGAATGTAGTCCTCTTAATTCTTGCTTCTAAAGCATACGCAAGCAGAAATTTCAATGTACAATGATGTTTTTAAAAAAACGGTCAAAATGTGCTCCACTCGGGCTGAAAACGCTTGTTTGGAACATTTCCTTAATGTTGACTATAAATCATAAACTAAGCATTTTTCAGCTGAAATAATGAATGTAGTCCTCTTAATTCTTGCTTCTAAAGCATACGCAAGCAGAAATTTCAATGTACAATGATGTTTTTAAAAAAAACAGTCAAAATGTGCTCCACTCGGGCTGAAAACGCTGTTGGGGACATTTCATTAATGTTGACTACAAATCAAAAACTAAGCATTTTTCAGCTGAAATAATGAATGTAGTCCTCTTAATTCTTGCTTCTAAAGCATTCGCAAGCAGAAATTTCAATGTACAATGATGTTTTTAAAAAAACAGTCAAAATGTGCTCCACTCGGGCTGAAAACGCTGTTGGGGACATTTCATTAATGTTGACTATAAATCATAAACTAAGCATTTTTCAGCTGAAATAATGAATGTAGTCCTCTTAATTCTTGCTTCTAAAGCATACGCAAGCAGAAATTTCAATGTACAATGATGTTTTTAAAAAAACAGTCAAAATGTGCTCCACTCGGGCTGAAAACGCTTGTTTGGGACATTACATTAATGTTGACTATAAATCATAAACTAAGCATTTTTCAGCTGAAATAATGAATGTAGTCCTCTTAATTCTTGCTTCTAAAGCATACGCAAACAGAAATTTCAATGTACAATGATGTTTTTTAAAAAACGGTCAAAATGTGCTCCACTCGGGCTGAAAACGCTTGTTCGGAACATTTCCTTAATGTTGACTATAAATCATAAACTAAGCATTTTTCAGCTGAAATAATGAATGTAGTCCTCTTAATTCTTGCTTCTAAAGCATACGCAAGCAGAAATTTCAATGTACAATGATGTTTTTAAAAAAAACAGTCAAAATGCGCTCCACTCGGGCTGAAAACGCTGTTGGGGACATTTCATTAATGTTGACTACAAATCAAAAACTAAGCATTTTTCAGCTGAAATAATGAATGTAGTCCTCTTAATTCTTGCTTCTAAAGCATACGCAAGCAGAAATTTCAATGTACAATGATGTTTTTAAAAAAAGGGTCAAAATGTGCTCCACTCGGGCTGAAAACGCTTGTTTGGAACATTTCATTAATGTTGACTATAAATCATAAACTAAGCATTTTTCAGCTGAAATAATGAATGTAGTCCTCTTAATTCTTGCTTCTAAAGCATACGCAAGCAGAAATTTCAATGTACAATGATGTTTTTAAAAAAACAGTCAAAATGTGCTCCACTCGGGCTGAAAACGCTTGTTTGGGACATGACATTAATGTTGACTATAAATCATAAACTAAGCATTTTTCAGCTGAAAAAATGAATGTAGTCCTCTTAATTCTTGCTTCTAAAGCATACGCAAGCAGAAATTTCAATGTACAATGATGTTTTTAAAAAAACAGTCAAAATGTGCTCCACTCGGGCTGAAAACGCTTGTTTGGGACATTACATTAATGTTGACTATAAATCATAAACTAAGCATTTTTCAGCTGAAATAATGAATGTAGTCCTCTTAATTCTTGCTTCTAAAGCATACGCAAACAGAAATTTCAATGTACAATGATGTTTTTTAAAAAACGGTCAAAATGTGCTCCACTCGGGCTGAAAACGCTTGTTCGGAACATTTCCTTAATGTTGACTATAAATCATAAACTAAGCATTTTTCAGCTGAAATAATGAATGTAGTCCTCTTAATTCTTGCTTCTAAAGCATACGCAAGCAGAAATTTCAATGTACAATGATGTTTTTAAAAAAAACAGTCAAAATGCACTCCACTCGGGCTGAAAACGCTGTTGGGGACATTTCATTAATGTTGACTACAAATCAAAAACTAAGCATTTTTCAGCTGAAATAATGAATGTAGTCCTCTTAATTCTTGCTTCTAAAGCATACGCAAGCAGAAATTTCAATGTACAATGATGTTTTTAAAAAAAGGATCAAAATGTGCTCCACTCGGGCTGAAAACGCTTGTTTGGAACATTTCATTAATGTTGACTATAAATCATAAACTAAGCATTTTTCAGCTGAAATAATGAATGTAGTCCTCTTAATTCTTGCTTCTAAAGCATACGCAAGCAGAAATTTCAATGTACAATGATGTTTTTAAAAAAACAGTCAAAATGTGCTCCACTCGGGCTGAAAACGCTTGTTTGGGACATGACATTAATGTTGACTATAAATCATAAACTAAGCATTTTTCAGCTGAAATAATGAATGTAGTCCTCTTAATTCTTGCTTCTAAAGCATACGCAAGCAGAAATTTCAATGTACAATGATGTTTTTAAAAAAACAGTCAAAATGTGCTCCACTCGGGCTGAAAACGCTTGTTTGGGACATTACATTAATGTTGACTATAAATCATAAACTAAGCATTTTTCAGCTGAAATAATGAATGTAGTCCTCTTAATTCTTGCTTCTAAAGCATACGCAAGCAGAAATTTCAATGTACAATGATGTTTTTAAAAAAAGGGTCAAAATGTGCTCCACTCGGGCTGAAAACGCTTGTTTGGAACATTTCATTAATGTTGACTATAAATCATAAACTAAGCATTTTTCAGCTGAAATAATGAATGTAGTCCTCTTAATTCTTGCTTCTAAAGCATACGCAAGCAGAAATTTCAATGTACAATGATGTTTTTAAAAAAACGGTCAAAATGTGCTCCACTCGGGCTGAAAACGCTTGTTTGGAACATTTCCTTAATGTTGACTATAAATCATAAACTAAGCATTTTTCAGCTGAAATAATGAATGTAGTCCTCTTAATTCTTGCTTCTAAAGCATACGCAAGCAGAAATTTCAATGTACAATGATGTTTTTAAAAAAAACAGTCAAAATGTGCTCCACTCGGGCTGAAAACGCTGTTGGGGACATTTCATTAATGTTGACTACAAATCAAAAACTAAGCATTTTTCAGCTGAAATAATGAATGTAGTCCTCTTAATTCTTGCTTCTAAAGCATTCGCAAGCAGAAATTTCAATGTACAATGATGTTTTTAAAAAAACAGTCAAAATGTGCTCCACTCGGGCTGAAAACGCTGTTGGGGACATTTCATTAATGTTGACTATAAATCATAAACTAAGCATTTTTCAGCTGAAATAATGAATGTAGTCCTCTTAATTCTTGCTTCTAAAGCATACGCAAGCAGAAATTTCAATGTACAATGATGTTTTTAAAAAAACAGTCAAAATGTGCTCCACTCGGGCTGAAAACGCTTGTTTGGGACATTACATTAATGTTGACTATAAATCATAAACTAAGCATTTTTCAGCTGAAATAATGAATGTAGTCCTCTTAATTCTTGCTTCTAAAGCATACGCAAACAGAAATTTCAATGTACAATGATGTTTTTTAAAAAACGGTCAAAATGTGCTCCACTCGGGCTGAAAACGCTTGTTCGGAACATTTCCTTAATGTTGACTATAAATCATAAACTAAGCATTTTTCAGCTGAAATAATGAATGTAGTCCTCTTAATTCTTGCTTCTAAAGCATACGCAAGCAGAAATTTCAATGTACAATGATGTTTTTAAAAAAAACAGTCAAAATGCGCTCCACTCGGGCTGAAAACGCTGTTGGGGACATTTCATTAATGTTGACTACAAATCAAAAACTAAGCATTTTTCAGCTGAAATAATGAATGTAGTCCTCTTAATTCTTGCTTCTAAAGCATACGCAAGCAGAAATTTCAATGTACAATGATGTTTTTAAAAAAAGGGTCAAAATGTGCTCCACTCGGGCTGAAAACGCTTGTTTGGAACATTTCATTAATGTTGACTATAAATCATAAACTAAGCATTTTTCAGCTGAAATAATGAATGTAGTCCTCTTAATTCTTGCTTCTAAAGCATACGCAAGCAGAAATTTCAATGTACAATGATGTTTTTAAAAAAACAGTCAAAATGTGCTCCACTCGGGCTGAAAACGCTTGTTGGGGACATTTCATTAATGTTGACTATAAATCATAAACTAAGCATTTTTCAGCTGAAATAATGAATGTAGTCCTCTTAATTCTTGCTTCTAAAGCATACGCAAGCAGAAATTTCAATGTACAATGATGTTTTTAAAAAAACAGTCAAAATGTGCTCCACTCGGGCTGAAAACGCTTGTTTGGGACATTACATTAATGTTGACTATAAATCATAAACTAAGCATTTTTCAGCTGAAATAATGAATGTAGTCCTCTTAATTCTTGCTTCTAAAGCATACGCAAACAGAAATTTCAATGTACAATGATGTTTTTTAAAAAACGGTCAAAATGTGCTCCACTCGGGCTGAAAACGCTTGTTCGGAACATTTCCTTAATGTTGACTATAAATCATAAACTAAGCATTTTTCAGCTGAAATAATGAATGTAGTCCTCTTAATTCTTGCTTCTAAAGCATACGCAAGCAGAAATTTCAATGTACAATGATGTTTTTAAAAAAAACAGTCAAAATGCACTCCACTCGGGCTGAAAACGCTGTTGGGGACATTTCATTAATGTTGACTACAAATCAAAAACTAAGCATTTTTCAGCTGAAATAATGAATGTAGTCCTCTTAATTCTTGCTTCTAAAGCATACGCAAGCAGAAATTTCAATGTACAATGATGTTTTTAAAAAAAGGATCAAAATGTGCTCCACTCGGGCTGAAAACGCTTGTTTGGAACATTTCATTAATGTTGACTATAAATCATAAACTAAGCATTTTTCAGCTGAAATAATGAATGTAGTCCTCTTAATTCTTGCTTCTAAAGCATACGCAAGCAGAAATTTCAATGTACAATGATGTTTTTAAAAAAACAGTCAAAATGTGCTCCACTCGGGCTGAAAACGCTTGTTTGGGACATGACATTAATGTTGACTATAAATCATAAACTAAGCATTTTTCAGCTGAAATAATGAATGTAGTCCTCTTAATTCTTGCTTCTAAAGCATACGCAAGCAGAAATTTCAATGTACAATGATGTTTTTAAAAAAACAGTCAAAATGTGCTCCACTCGGGCTGAAAACGCTTGTTTGGGACATTTCATTAATGTTGACTATAAATCATAAACTAAGCATTTTTCAGCTGAAATAATGAATGTAGTCCTCTTAATTCTTGCTTCTAAAGCATACGCAAAAAGAAATTTCAATGTACAATGATGTTTTTTAAAAAACGGTCAAAATGTGCTCCACTCGGGCTGAAAACGCTTGTTCGGAACATTTCCTTAATGTTGACTATAAATCATAAACTAAGCATTTTTCAGCTGAAATAATGAATGTAGTCCTCTTAATTCTTGCTTCTAAAGCATACGCAAGCAGAAATTTCAATGTACAATGATGTTTTTAGAAAAAACAGTCAAAATGCGCTCCACTCGGGCTGAAAACGCTGTTGGGGACATTTCATTAATGTTGACTACAAATCAAAAACTAAGCATTTTTCAGCTGAAATAATGAATGTAGTCCTCTTAATTCTTGCTTCTAAAGCATACGCAAGCAGAAATTTCAATGTACAATGATGTTTTTAAAAAAACAGTCAAAATGTGCTCCACTCGGGCTGAAAACGCTTGTTTGGAACATTTCATTAATGTTGACTATAAATCATAAACTAAGCATTTTTCAGCTGAAATAATGAATGTAGTCCTCTTAATTCTTGCTTCTAAAGCATACGCAAGCAGAAATTTCAATGTACAATGATGTTTTTAAAAAAACGGTCAAAATGTGCTCCACTCGGGCTGAAAACGCTTGTTTGGAACATTTCCTTAATGTTGACTATAAATCATAAACTAAGCATTTTTCAGCTGAAATAATGAATGTAGTCCTCTTAATTCTTGCTTCTAAAGCATACGCAAGCAGAAATTTCAATGTACAATGATGTTTTTAAAAAAAGGGTCAAAATGTGCTCCACTCGGGCTGAAAACGCTTGTTTGGAACATTTCATTAATGTTGACTATAAATCATAAACTAAGCATTTTTCAGCTGAAATAATGAATGTAGTCCTCTTAATTCTTGCTTCTAAAGCATACGCAAGCAGAAATTTCAATGTACAATGATGTTTTTAAAAAAACAGTCAAAATGTGCTCCACTCGGGCTGAAAACGCTTGTTTGGGACATGACATTAATGTTGACTATAAATCATAAACTAAGCATTTTTCAGCTGAAATAATGAATGTAGTCCTCTTAATTCTTGCTTCTAAAGCATACGCAAGCAGAAATTTCAATGTACAATGATGTTTTTAAAAAAAGGGTCAAAATGTGCTCCACTCGGGCTGAAAACGCTTGTTTGGAACATTTCATTAATGTTGACTATAAATCATAAACTAAGCATTTTTCAGCTGAAATAATGAATGTAGTCCTCTTAATTCTTGCTTCTAAAGCATACGCAAGCAGAAATTTCAATGTACAATGATGTTTTTAAAAAAACGGTCAAAATGTGCTCCACTCGGGCTGAAAACGCTTGTTTGGAACATTTCCTTAATGTTGACTATAAATCATAAACTAAGCATTTTTCAGCTGAAATAATGAATGTAGTCCTCTTAATTCTTGCTTCTAAAGCATACGCAAGCAGAAATTTCAATGTACAATGATGTTTTTAAAAAAAACAGTCAAAATGTGCTCCACTCGGGCTGAAAACGCTGTTGGGGACATTTCATTAATGTTGACTACAAATCAAAAACTAAGCATTTTTCAGCTGAAATAATGAATGTAGTCCTCTTAATTCTTGCTTCTAAAGCATTCGCAAGCAGAAATTTCAATGTACAATGATGTTTTTAAAAAAACAGTCAAAATGTGCTCCACTCGGGCTGAAAACGCTGTTGGGGACATTTCATTAATGTTGACTATAAATCATAAACTAAGCATTTTTCAGCTGAAATAATGAATGTAGTCCTCTTAATTCTTGCTTCTAAAGCATACGCAAGCAGAAATTTCAATGTACAATGATGTTTTTAAAAAAACAGTCAAAATGTGCTCCACTCGGGCTGAAAACGCTTGTTTGGGACATTACATTAATGTTGACTATAAATCATAAACTAAGCATTTTTCAGCTGAAATAATGAATGTAGTCCTCTTAATTCTTGCTTCTAAAGCATACGCAAACAGAAATTTCAATGTACAATGATGTTTTTTAAAAAACGGTCAAAATGTGCTCCACTCGGGCTGAAAACGCTTGTTCGGAACATTTCCTTAATGTTGACTATAAATCATAAACTAAGCATTTTTCCGCTGAAATAATGAATGTAGTCCTCTTAATTCTTGCTTCTAAAGCATACGCAAGCAGAAATTTCAATGTACAATGATGTTTTTAAAAAAAACAGTCAAAATGCGCTCCACTCGGGCTGAAAACGCTGTTGGGGACATTTCATTAATGTTGACTACAAATCAAAAACTAAGCATTTTTCAGCTGAAATAATGAATGTAGTCCTCTTAATTCTTGCTTCTAAAGCATACGCAAGCAGAAATTTCAATGTACAATGATGTTTTTAAAAAAAGGGTCAAAATGTGCTCCACTCGGGCTGAAAACGCTTGTTTGGAACATTTCATTAATGTTGACTATAAATCATAAACTAAGCATTTTTCAGCTGAAATAATGAATGTAGTCCTCTTAATTCTTGCTTCTAAAGCATACGCAAGCAGAAATTTCAATGTACAATGATGTTTTTAAAAAAACAGTCAAAATGTGCTCCACTCGGGCTGAAAACGCTTGTTGGGGACATTTCATTAATGTTGACTATAAATCATAAACTAAGCATTTTTCAGCTGAAATAATGAATGTAGTCCTCTTAATTCTTGCTTCTAAAGCATACGCAAGCAGAAATTTCAATGTACAATGATGTTTTTAAAAAAATGGTCAAAATGTGCTCCACTCGGGCTGAAAACGCTTGTTTGGAACATTTCATTAATGTTGACTATAAATCATAAACTAAGCATTTTTCAGCTGAAATAATGAATGTAGTCCTCTTAATTCTTGCTTCTAAAGCATACGCAAGCAGAAATTTCAATGTACAATGATGTTTTTAAAAAAACAGTCAAAATGTGCTCCACTCGGGCTGAAAACGCTTGTTTGGGACATTACATTAATGTTGACTATAAATCATAAACTAAGCATTTTTCAGCTGAAATAATGAATGTAGTCCTCTTAATTCTTGCTTCTAAAGCATACGCAAACAGAAATTTCAATGTACAATGATGTTTTTTAAAAAACGGTCAAAATGTGCTCCACTCGGGCTGAAAACGCTTGTTCGGAACATTTCCTTAATGTTGACTATAAATCATAAACTAAGCATTTTTCAGCTGAAATAATGAATGTAGTCCTCTTAATTCTTGCTTCTAAAGCATACGCAAGCAGAAATTTCAATGTACAATGATGTTTTTAAAAAAAACAGTCAAAATGCACTCCACTCGGGCTGAAAACGCTGTTGGGGACATTTCATTAATGTTGACTACAAATCAAAAACTAAGCATTTTTCAGCTGAAATAATGAATGTAGTCCTCTTAATTCTTGATTCTAAAGCAGACGCAAGCAGAAATTTCAATGTACAATGATGTTTTTAAAAAAAGGATCAAAATGTGCTCCACTCGGGCTGAAAACGCTTGTTTGGAACATTTCATTAATGTTGACTATAAATCATAAACTAAGCATTTTTCAGCTGAAATAATGAATGTAGTCCTCTTAATTCTTGCTTCTAAAGCATACGCAAGCAGAAATTTCAATGTACAATGATGTTTTTAAAAAAACAGTCAAAATGTGCTCCACTCGGGCTGAAAACGCTTGTTTGGGACATGACATTAATGTTGACTATAAATCATAAACTAAGCATTTTTCAGCTGAAATAATGAATGTAGTCCTCTTAATTCTTGCTTCTAAAGCATACGCAAGCAGAAATTTCAATGTACAATGATGTTTTTAAAAAAACAGTCAAAATGTGCTCCACTCGGGCTGAAAACGCTTGTTTGGGACATTACATTAATGTTGACTATAAATCATAAACTAAGCATTTTTCAGCTGAAATAATGAATGTAGTCCTCTTAATTCTTGCTTCTAAAGCATACGCAAAAAGAAATTTCAATGTACAATGATGTTTTTTAAAAAACGGTCAAAATGTGCTCCACTCGGGCTGAAAACGCTTGTTCGGAACATTTCCTTAATGTTGACTATAAATCATAAACTAAGCATTTTTCAGCTGAAATAATGAATGTAGTCCTCTTAATTCTTGCTTCTAAAGCATACGCAAGCAGAAATTTCAATGTACAATGATGTTTTTAGAAAAAACAGTCAAAATGCGCTCCACTCGGGCTGAAAACGCTGTTGGGGACATTTCATTAATGTTGACTACAAATCAAAAACTAAGCATTTTTCAGCTGAAATAATGAATGTAGTCCTCTTAATTCTTGCTTCTAAAGCATACGCAAGCAGAAATTTCAATGTACAATGATGTTTTTAAAAAAACAGTCAAAATGTGCTCCACTCGGGCTGAAAACGCTTGTTTGGAACATTTCATTAATGTTGACTATAAATCATAAACTAAGCATTTTTCAGCTGAAATAATGAATGTAGTCCTCTTAATTCTTGCTTCTAAAGCATACGCAAGCAGAAATTTCAATGTACAATGATGTTTTTAAAAAAACGGTCAAAATGTGCTCCACTCGGGCTGAAAACGCTTGTTTGGAACATTTCCTTAATGTTGACTATAAATCATAAACTAAGCATTTTTCAGCTGAAATAATGAATGTAGTCCTCTTAATTCTTGCTTCTAAAGCATACGCAAGCAGAAATTTCAATGTACAATGATGTTTTTAAAAAAAGGGTCAAAATGTGCTCCACTCGGGCTGAAAACGCTTGTTTGGAACATTTCATTAATGTTGACTATAAATCATAAACTAAGCATTTTTCAGCTGAAATAATAAATGTAGTCCTCTTAATTCTTGCTTCTAAAGCATACGCAAGCAGAAATTTCAATGTACAATGATGTTTTTAAAAAAACAGTCAAAATGTGCTCCACTCGGGCTGAAAACGCTTGTTTGGGACATGACATTAATGTTGACTATAAATCATAAACTAAGCATTTTTCAGCTGAAATAATGAATGTAGTCCTCTTAATTCTTGCTTCTAAAGCATACGCAAGCAGAAATTTCAATGTACAATGATGTTTTTAAAAAAACAGTCAAAATGTGCTCCACTCGGGCTGAAAACGCTTGTTTGGGACATTACATTAATGTTGACTATAAATCATAAACTAAGCATTTTTCAGCTGAAATAATGAATGTAGTCCTCTTAATTCTTGCTTCTAAAGCATACGCAAACAGAAATTTCAATGTACAATGATGTTTTTTAAAAAACGGTCAAAATGTGCTCCACTCGGGCTGAAAACGCTTGTTCGGAACATTTCCTTAATGTTGACTATAAATCATAAACTAAGCATTTTTCAGCTGAAATAATGAATGTAGTCCTCTTAATTCTTGCTTCTAAAGCATACGCAAGCAGAAATTTCAATGTACAATGATGTTTTTAAAAAAAACAGTCAAAATGCGCTCCACTCGGGCTGAAAACGCTGTTGGGGACATTTCATTAATGTTGACTACAAATCAAAAACTAAGCATTTTTCAGCTGAAATAATGAATGTAGTCCTCTTAATTCTTGCTTCTAAAGCATACGCAAGCAGAAATTTCAATGTACAATGATGTTTTTAAAAAAAGGGTCAAAATGTGCTCCACTCGGGCTGAAAACGCTTGTTTGGAACATTTCATTAATGTTGACTATAAATCATAAACTAAGCATTTTTCAGCTGAAATAATGAATGTAGTCCTCTTAATTCTTGCTTCTAAAGCATACGCAAGCAGAAATTTCAATGTACAATGATGTTTTTAAAAAAACAGTCAAAATGTGCTCCACTCGGGCTGAAAACGCTTGTTTGGGACATGACATTAATGTTGACTATAAATCATAAACTAAGCATTTTTCAGCTGAAATAATGAATGTAGTCCTCTTAATTCTTGCTTCTAAAGCATACGCAAGCAGAAATTTCAATGTACAATGATGTTTTTAAAAAAACAGTCAAAATGTGCTCCACTCGGGCTGAAAACGCTTGTTTGGGACATTACATTAATGTTGACTATAAATCATAAACTAAGCATTTTTCAGCTGAAATAATGAATGTAGTCCTCTTAATTCTTGCTTCTAAAGCATACGCAAAAAGAAATTTCAATGTACAATGATGTTTTTTAAAAAACGGTCAAAATGTGCTCCACTCGGGCTGAAAACGCTTGTTCGGAACATTTCCTTAATGTTGACTATAAATCATAAACTAAGCATTTTTCAGCTGAAATAATGAATGTAGTCCTCTTAATTCTTGCTTCTAAAGCATACGCAAGCAGAAATTTCAATGTACAATGATGTTTTTAGAAAAAACAGTCAAAATGCGCTCCACTCGGGCTGAAAACGCTGTTGGGGACATTTCATTAATGTTGACTACAAATCAAAAACTAAGCATTTTTCAGCTGAAATAATGAATGTAGTCCTCTTAATTCTTGCTTCTAAAGCATACGCAAGCAGAAATTTCAATGTACAATGATGTTTTTAAAAAAAGGGTCAAAATGTGCTCCACTCGGGCTGAAAACGCTTGTTTGGAACATTTCATTAATGTTGACTATAAATCATAAACTAAGCATTTTTCAGCTGAAATAATGAATGTAGTCCTCTTAATTCTTGCTTCTAAAGCATACGCAAGCAGAAATTTCAATGTACAATGATGTTTTTAAAAAAACGGTCAAAATGTGCTCCACTCGGGCTGAAAACGCTTGTTTGGAACATTTCCTTAATGTTGACTATAAATCATAAACTAAGCATTTTTCAGCTGAAATAATGAATGTAGTCCTCTTAATTCTTGCTTCTAAAGCATACGCAAGCAGAAATTTCAATGTACAATGATGTTTTTAAAAAAAACAGTCAAAATGTGCTCCACTCGGGCTGAAAACGCTGTTGGGGACATTTCATTAATGTTGACTACAAATCAAAAACTAAGCATTTTTCAGCTGAAATAATGAATGTAGTCCTCTTAATTCTTGCTTCTAAAGCATTCGCAAGCAGAAATTTCAATGTACAATGATGTTTTTAAAAAAACAGTCAAAATGTGCTCCACTCGGGCTGAAAACGCTGTTGGGGACATTTCATTAATGTTGACTATAAATCATAAACTAAGCATTTTTCAGCTGAAATAATGAATGTAGTCCTCTTAATTCTTGCTTCTAAAGCATACGCAAGCAGAAATTTCAATGTACAATGATGTTTTTAAAAAAACAGTCAAAATGTGCTCCACTCGGGCTGAAAACGCTTGTTTGGGACATTACATTAATGTTGACTATAAATCATAAACTAAGCATTTTTCAGCTGAAATAATGAATGTAGTCCTCTTAATTCTTGCTTCTAAAGCATACGCAAACAGAAATTTCAATGTACAATGATGTTTTTTAAAAAACGGTCAAAATGTGCTCCACTCGGGCTGAAAACGCTTGTTCGGAACATTTCCTTAATGTTGACTATAAATCATAAACTAAGCATTTTTCAGCTGAAATAATGAATGTAGTCCTCTTAATTCTTGCTTCTAAAGCATACGCAAGCAGAAATTTCAATGTACAATGATGTTTTTAAAAAAAACAGTCAAAATGCGCTCCACTCGGGCTGAAAACGCTGTTGGGGACATTTCATTAATGTTGACTACAAATCAAAAACTAAGCATTTTTCAGCTGAAATAATGAATGTAGTCCTCTTAATTCTTGCTTCTAAAGCATACGCAAGCAGAAATTTCAATGTACAATGATGTTTTTAAAAAAAGGGTCAAAATGTGCTCCACTCGGGCTGAAAACGCTTGTTTGGAACATTTCATTAATGTTGACTATAAATCATAAACTAAGCATTTTTCAGCTGAAATAATGAATGTAGTCCTCTTAATTCTTGCTTCTAAAGCATACGCAAGCAGAAATTTCAATGTACAATGATGTTTTTAAAAAAACAGTCAAAATGTGCTCCACTCGGGCTGAAAACGCTTGTTGGGGACATTTCATTAATGTTGACTATAAATCATAAACTAAGCATTTTTCAGCTGAAATAATGAATGTAGTCCTCTTAATTCTTGCTTCTAAAGCATACGCAAGCAGAAATTTCAATGTACAATGATGTTTTTAAAAAAACAGTCAAAATGTGCTCCACTCGGGCTGAAAACGCTTGTTTGGGACATTACATTAATGTTGACTATAAATCATAAACTAAGCATTTTTCAGCTGAAATAATGAATGTAGTCCTCTTAATTCTTGCTTCTAAAGCATACGCAAACAGAAATTTCAATGTACAATGATGTTTTTTAAAAAACGGTCAAAATGTGCTCCACTCGGGCTGAAAACGCTTGTTCGGAACATTTCCTTAATGTTGACTATAAATCATAAACTAAGCATTTTTCAGCTGAAATAATGAATGTAGTCCTCTTAATTCTTGCTTCTAAAGCATACGCAAGCAGAAATTTCAATGTACAATGATGTTTTTAAAAAAAACAGTCAAAATGCACTCCACTCGGGCTGAAAACGCTGTTGGGGACATTTCATTAATGTTGACTACAAATCAAAAACTAAGCATTTTTCAGCTGAAATAATGAATGTAGTCCTCTTAATTCTTGCTTCTAAAGCATACGCAAGCAGAAATTTCAATGTACAATGATGTTTTTAAAAAAAGGATCAAAATGTGCTCCACTCGGGCTGAAAACGCTTGTTTGGAACATTTCATTAATGTTGACTATAAATCATAAACTAAGCATTTTTCAGCTGAAATAATGAATGTAGTCCTCTTAATTCTTGCTTCTAAAGCATACGCAAGCAGAAATTTCAATGTACAATGATGTTTTTAAAAAAACAGTCAAAATGTGCTCCACTCGGGCTGAAAACGCTTGTTTGGGACATGACATTAATGTTGACTATAAATCATAAACTAAGCATTTTTCAGCTGAAATAATGAATGTAGTCCTCTTAATTCTTGCTTCTAAAGCATACGCAAGCAGAAATTTCAATGTACAATGATGTTTTTAAAAAAACAGTCAAAATGTGCTCCACTCGGGCTGAAAACGCTTGTTTGGGACATTTCATTAATGTTGACTATAAATCATAAACTAAGCATTTTTCAGCTGAAATAATGAATGTAGTCCTCTTAATTCTTGCTTCTAAAGCATACGCAAAAAGAAATTTCAATGTACAATGATGTTTTTTAAAAAACGGTCAAAATGTGCTCCACTCGGGCTGAAAACGCTTGTTCGGAACATTTCCTTAATGTTGACTATAAATCATAAACTAAGCATTTTTCAGCTGAAATAATGAATGTAGTCCTCTTAATTCTTGCTTCTAAAGCATACGCAAGCAGAAATTTCAATGTACAATGATGTTTTTAGAAAAAACAGTCAAAATGCGCTCCACTCGGGCTGAAAACGCTGTTGGGGACATTTCATTAATGTTGACTACAAATCAAAAACTAAGCATTTTTCAGCTGAAATAATGAATGTAGTCCTCTTAATTCTTGCTTCTAAAGCATACGCAAGCAGAAATTTCAATGTACAATGATGTTTTTAAAAAAACAGTCAAAATGTGCTCCACTCGGGCTGAAAACGCTTGTTTGGAACATTTCATTAATGTTGACTATAAATCATAAACTAAGCATTTTTCAGCTGAAATAATGAATGTAGTCCTCTTAATTCTTGCTTCTAAAGCATACGCAAGCAGAAATTTCAATGTACAATGATGTTTTTAAAAAAAACAGTCAAAATGTGCTCCACTCGGGCTGAAAACGCTGTTGGGGACATTTCATTAATGTTGACTATAAATCAAAAACTAAGCATTTTTCAGCTGAAATAATGAATGTAGTCCTCTTAATTCTTGCTTCTAAAGCATACGCAAGCAGAAATTTCAATGTACAATGATGTTTTTAAAAAAACTGTCAAAATGTGCTCCACTCGGGCTGAAAACGCTGTTGGGGACATTTCATTAATGTTGACTATAAATCATAAACTAAGCATTTTTCAGCTGAAATAATGAATGTAGTCCTCTTAATTCTTGCTTCTAAAGCATACGCAAGCAGAAATTTCAATGTACAATGATGTTTTTTAAAAAACGGTCAAAATGTGCTCCACTCGGGCTGAAAACGCTTGTTCGGAACATTTCCTTAATGTTGACTATAAATCATAAACTAAGCATTTTTCAGCTGAAATAATGAATGTAGTCCTCTTAATTCTTGCTTCTAAAGCATACGCAAGCAGAAATTTCAATGTACAATGATGTTTTTAAAAAAAGGGTCAAAATGTGCTCCACTCGGGCTGAAAACGCTTGTTTGGAACATTTCATTAATGTTGACTATAAATCATAAACTAAGCATTTTTCAGCTGAAATAATGAATGTAGTCCTCTTAATTCTTGCTTCTAAAGCATACGCAAGCAGAAATTTCAATGTACAATGATGTTTTTAAAAAAACGGTCAAAATGTGCTCCACTCGGGCTGAAAACGCTTGTTTGGAACATTTCCTTAATGTTGACTATAAATCATAAACTAAGCATTTTTCAGCTGAAATAATGAATGTAGTCCTCTTAATTCTTGCTTCTAAAGCATACGCAAGCAGAAATTTCAATGTACAATGATGTTTTTAAAAAAAACAGTCAAAATGTGCTCCACTCGGGCTGAAAACGCTGTTGGGGACATTTCATTAATGTTGACTACAAATCAAAAACTAAGCATTTTTCAGCTGAAATAATGAATGTAGTCCTCTTAATTCTTGCTTCTAAAGCATTCGCAAGCAGAAATTTCAATGTACAATGATGTTTTTAAAAAAACAGTCAAAATGTGCTCCACTCGGGCTGAAAACGCTGTTGGGGACATTTCATTAATGTTGACTATAAATCATAAACTAAGCATTTTTCAGCTGAAATAATGAATGTAGTCCTCTTAATTCTTGCTTCTAAAGCATACGCAAGCAGAAATTTCAATGTACAATGATGTTTTTAAAAAAACAGTCAAAATGTGCTCCACTCGGGCTGAAAACGCTTGTTTGGGACATTACATTAATGTTGACTATAAATCATAAACTAAGCATTTTTCAGCTGAAATAATGAATGTAGTCCTCTTAATTCTTGCTTCTAAAGCATACGCAAACAGAAATTTCAATGTACAATGATGTTTTTTAAAAAACGGTCAAAATGTGCTCCACTCGGGCTGAAAACGCTTGTTCGGAACATTTCCTTAATGTTGACTATAAATCATAAACTAAGCATTTTTCCGCTGAAATAATGAATGTAGTCCTCTTAATTCTTGCTTCTAAAGCATACGCAAGCAGAAATTTCAATGTACAATGATGTTTTTAAAAAAAACAGTCAAAATGCGCTCCACTCGGGCTGAAAACGCTGTTGGGGACATTTCATTAATGTTGACTACAAATCAAAAACTAAGCATTTTTCAGCTGAAATAATGAATGTAGTCCTCTTAATTCTTGCTTCTAAAGCATACGCAAGCAGAAATTTCAATGTACAATGATGTTTTTAAAAAAAGGGTCAAAATGTGCTCCACTCGGGCTGAAAACGCTTGTTTGGAACATTTCATTAATGTTGACTATAAATCATAAACTAAGCATTTTTCAGCTGAAATAATGAATGTAGTCCTCTTAATTCTTGCTTCTAAAGCATACGCAAGCAGAAATTTCAATGTACAATGATGTTTTTAAAAAAACAGTCAAAATGTGCTCCACTCGGGCTGAAAACGCTTGTTGGGGACATTTCATTAATGTTGACTATAAATCATAAACTAAGCATTTTTCAGCTGAAATAATGAATGTAGTCCTCTTAATTCTTGCTTCTAAAGCATACGCAAGCAGAAATTTCAATGTACAATGATGTTTTTAAAAAAACAGTCAAAATGTGCTCCACTCGGGCTGAAAACGCTTGTTTGGGACATTACATTAATGTTGACTATAAATCATAAATTAAGCATTTTTCAGCTGAAATAATGAATGTAGTCCTCTTAATTCTTGCTTCTAAAGCATACGCAAACAGAAATTTCAATGTACAATGATGTTTTTTAAAAAACGGTCAAAATGTGCTCCACTCGGGCTGAAAACGCTTGTTCGGAACATTTCCTTAATGTTGACTATAAATCATAAACTAAGCATTTTTCAGCTGAAATAATGAATGTAGTCCTCTTAATTCTTGCTTCTAAAGCATACGCAAGCAGAAATTTCAATGTACAATGATGTTTTTAAAAAAAACAGTCAAAATGCACTCCACTCGGGCTGAAAACGCTGTTGGGGACATTTCATTAATGTTGACTACAAATCAAAAACTAAGCATTTTTCAGCTGAAATAATGAATGTAGTCCTCTTAATTCTTGCTTCTAAAGCATACGCAAGCAGAAATTTCAATGTACAATGATGTTTTTAAAAAAAGGATCAAAATGTGCTCCACTCGGGCTGAAAACGCTTGTTTGGAACATTTCATTAATGTTGACTATAAATCATAAACTAAGCATTTTTCAGCTGAAATAATGAATGTAGTCCTCTTAATTCTTGCTTCTAAAGCATACGCAAGCAGAAATTTCAATGTACAATGATGTTTTTAAAAAAACAGTCAAAATGTGCTCCACTCGGGCTGAAAACGCTTGTTTGGGACATGACATTAATGTTGACTATAAATCATAAACTAAGCATTTTTCAGCTGAAATAATGAATGTAGTCCTCTTAATTCTTGCTTCTAAAGCATACGCAAGCAGAAATTTCAATGTACAATGATGTTTTTAAAAAAACAGTCAAAATGTGCTCCACTCGGGCTGAAAACGCTTGTTTGGGACATTACATTAATGTTGACTATAAATCATAAACTAAGCATTTTTCAGCTGAAATAATGAATGTAGTCCTCTTAATTCTTGCTTCTAAAGCATACGCAAAAAGAAATTTCAATGTACAATGATGTTTTTTAAAAAACGGTCAAAATGTGCTCCACTCGGGCTGAAAACGCTTGTTCGGAACATTTCCTTAATGTTGACTATAAATCATAAACTAAGCATTTTTCAGCTGAAATAATGAATGTAGTCCTCTTAATTCTTGCTTCTAAAGCATACGCAAGCAGAAATTTCAATGTACAATGATGTTTTTAGAAAAAACAGTCAAAATGCGCTCCACTCGGGCTGAAAACGCTGTTGGGGACATTTCATTAATGTTGACTACAAATCAAAAACTAAGCATTTTTCAGCTGAAATAATGAATGTAGTCCTCTTAATTCTTGCTTCTAAAGCATACGCAAGCAGAAATTTCAATGTACAATGATGTTTTTAAAAAAACAGTCAAAATGTGCTCCACTCGGGCTGAAAACGCTTGTTTGGAACATTTCATTAATGTTGACTATAAATCATAAACTAAGCATTTTTCAGCTGAAATAATGAATGTAGTCCTCTTAATTCTTGCTTCTAAAGCATACGCAAGCAGAAATTTCAATGTACAATGATGTTTTTAAAAAAACGGTCAAAATGTGCTCCACTCGGGCTGAAAACGCTTGTTTGGAACATTTCATTAATGTTGACTATAAATCATAAACTAAGCATTTTTCAGCTGAAATAATGAATGTAGTCCTCTTAATTCTTGCTTCTAAAGCATACGCAAGCAGAAATTTCAATGTACAATGATGTTTTTAAAAAAACAGTCAAAATGTGCTCCACTCGGGCTGAAAACGCTTGTTTGGGACATGACATTAATGTTGACTATAAATCATAAACTAAGCATTTTTCAGCTGAAATAATGAATGTAGTCCTCTTAATTCTTGCTTCTAAAGCATACGCAAGCAGAAATTTCAATGTACAATGATGTTTTTAAAAAAAGGGTCAAAATGTGCTCCACTCGGGCTGAAAACGCTTGTTTGGAACATTTCATTAATGTTGACTATAAATCATAAACTAAGCATTTTTCAGCTGAAATAATGAATGTAGTCCTCTTAATTCTTGCTTCTAAAGCATACGCAAGCAGAAATTTCAATGTACAATGATGTTTTTAAAAAAACGGTCAAAATGTGCTCCACTCGGGCTGAAAACGCTTGTTTGGAACATTTCCTTAATGTTGACTATAAATCATAAACTAAGCATTTTTCAGCTGAAATAATGAATGTAGTCCTCTTAATTCTTGCTTCTAAAGCATACGCAAGCAGAAATTTCAATGTACAATGATGTTTTTAAAAAAAACAGTCAAAATGTGCTCCACTCGGGCTGAAAACGCTGTTGGGGACATTTCATTAATGTTGACTACAAATCAAAAACTAAGCATTTTTCAGCTGAAATAATGAATGTAGTCCTCTTAATTCTTGCTTCTAAAGCATTCGCAAGCAGAAATTTCAATGTACAATGATGTTTTTAAAAAAACAGTCAAAATGTGCTCCACTCGGGCTGAAAACGCTGTTGGGGACATTTCATTAATGTTGACTATAAATCATAAACTAAGCATTTTTCAGCTGAAATAATGAATGTAGTCCTCTTAATTCTTGCTTCTAAAGCATACGCAAGCAGAAATTTCAATGTACAATGATGTTTTTAAAAAAACAGTCAAAATGTGCTCCACTCGGGCTGAAAACGCTTGTTTGGGACATTACATTAATGTTGACTATAAATCATAAACTAAGCATTTTTCAGCTGAAATAATGAATGTAGTCCTCTTAATTCTTGCTTCTAAAGCATACGCAAACAGAAATTTCAATGTACAATGATGTTTTTTAAAAAACGGTCAAAATGTGCTCCACTCGGGCTGAAAACGCTTGTTCGGAACATTTCCTTAATGTTGACTATAAATCATAAACTAAGCATTTTTCCGCTGAAATAATGAATGTAGTCCTCTTAATTCTTGCTTCTAAAGCATACGCAAGCAGAAATTTCAATGTACAATGATGTTTTTAAAAAAAACAGTCAAAATGCGCTCCACTCGGGCTGAAAACGCTGTTGGGGACATTTCATTAATGTTGACTACAAATCAAAAACTAAGCATTTTTCAGCTGAAATAATGAATGTAGTCCTCTTAATTCTTGCTTCTAAAGCATACGCAAGCAGAAATTTCAATGTACAATGATGTTTTTAAAAAAAGGGTCAAAATGTGCTCCACTCGGGCTGAAAACGCTTGTTTGGAACATTTCATTAATGTTGACTATAAATCATAAACTAAGCATTTTTCAGCTGAAATAATGAATGTAGTCCTCTTAATTCTTGCTTCTAAAGCATACGCAAGCAGAAATTTCAATGTACAATGATGTTTTTAAAAAAACAGTCAAAATGTGCTCCACTCGGGCTGAAAACGCTTGTTGGGGACATTTCATTAATGTTGACTATAAATCATAAACTAAGCATTTTTCAGCTGAAATAATGAATGTAGTCCTCTTAATTCTTGCTTCTAAAGCATACGCAAGCAGAAATTTCAATGTACAATGATGTTTTTAAAAAAACAGTCAAAATGTGCTCCACTCGGGCTGAAAACGCTTGTTTGGGACATTACATTAATGTTGACTATAAATCATAAACTAAGCATTTTTCAGCTGAAATAATGAATGTAGTCCTCTTAATTCTTGCTTCTAAAGCATACGCAAACAGAAATTTCAATGTACAATGATGTTTTTTAAAAAACGGTCAAAATGTGCTCCACTCGGGCTGAAAACGCTTGTTCGGAACATTTCCTTAATGTTGACTATAAATCATAAACTAAGCATTTTTCAGCTGAAATAATGAATGTAGTCCTCTTAATTCTTGCTTCTAAAGCATACGCAAGCAGAAATTTCAATGTACAATGATGTTTTTAAAAAAAACAGTCAAAATGCACTCCACTCGGGCTGAAAACGCTGTTGGGGACATTTCATTAATGTTGACTACAAATCAAAAACTAAGCATTTTTCAGCTGAAATAATGAATGTAGTCCTCTTAATTCTTGCTTCTAAAGCATACGCAAGCAGAAATTTCAATGTACAATGATGTTTTTAAAAAAAGGATCAAAATGTGCTCCACTCGGGCTGAAAACGCTTGTTTGGAACATTTCATTAATGTTGACTATAAATCATAAACTAAGCATTTTTCAGCTGAAATAATGAATGTAGTCCTCTTAATTCTTGCTTCTAAAGCATACGCAAGCAGAAATTTCAATGTACAATGATGTTTTTAAAAAAACAGTCAAAATGTGCTCCACTCGGGCTGAAAACGCTTGTTTGGGACATGACATTAATGTTGACTATAAATCATAAACTAAGCATTTTTCAGCTGAAATAATGAATGTAGTCCTCTTAATTCTTGCTTCTAAAGCATACGCAAGCAGAAATTTCAATGTACAATGATGTTTTTAAAAAAACAGTCAAAATGTGCTCCACTCGGGCTGAAAACGCTTGTTTGGGACATTACATTAATGTTGACTATAAATCATAAACTAAGCATTTTTCAGCTGAAATAATGAATGTAGTCCTCTTAATTCTTGCTTCTAAAGCATACGCAAAAAGAAATTTCAATGTACAATGATGTTTTTTAAAAAACGGTCAAAATGTGCTCCACTCGGGCTGAAAACGCTTGTTCGGAACATTTCCTTAATGTTGACTATAAATCATAAACTAAGCATTTTTCAGCTGAAATAATGAATGTAGTCCTCTTAATTCTTGCTTCTAAAGCATACGCAAGCAGAAATTTCAATGTACAATGATGTTTTTAGAAAAAACAGTCAAAATGCGCTCCACTCGGGCTGAAAACGCTGTTGGGGACATTTCATTAATGTTGACTACAAATCAAAAACTAAGCATTTTTCAGCTGAAATAATGAATGTAGTCCTCTTAATTCTTGCTTCTAAAGCATACGCAAGCAGAAATTTCAATGTACAATGATGTTTTTAAAAAAACAGTCAAAATGTGCTCCACTCGGGCTGAAAACGCTTGTTTGGAACATTTCATTAATGTTGACTATAAATCATAAACTAAGCATTTTTCAGCTGAAATAATGAATGTAGTCCTCTTAATTCTTGCTTCTAAAGCATACGCAAGCAGAAATTTCAATGTACAATGATGTTTTTAAAAAAACGGTCAAAATGTGCTCCACTCGGGCTGAAAACGCTTGTTTGGAACATTTCCTTAATGTTGACTATAAATCATAAACTAAGCATTTTTCAGCTGAAATAATGAATGTAGTCCTCTTAATTCTTGCTTCTAAAGCATACGCAAGCAGAAATTTCAATGTACAATGATGTTTTTAAAAAAAGGGTCAAAATGTGCTCCACTCGGGCTGAAAACGCTTGTTTGGAACATTTCATTAATGTTGACTATAAATCATAAACTAAGCATTTTTCAGCTGAAATAATGAATGTAGTCCTCTTAATTCTTGCTTCTAAAGCATACGCAAGCAGAAATTTCAATGTACAATGATGTTTTTAAAAAAACAGTCAAAATGTGCTCCACTCGGGCTGAAAACGCTTGTTTGGGACATGACATTAATGTTGACTATAAATCATAAACTAAGCATTTTTCAGCTGAAATAATGAATGTAGTCCTCTTAATTCTTGCTTCTAAAGCATACGCAAGCAGAAATTTCAATGTACAATGATGTTTTTAAAAAAACAGTCAAAATGTGCTCCACTCGGGCTGAAAACGCTTGTTTGGGACATTACATTAATGTTGACTATAAATCATAAACTAAGCATTTTTCAGCTGAAATAATGAATGTAGTCCTCTTAATTCTTGCTTCTAAAGCATACGCAAAAAGAAATTTCAATGTACAATGATGTTTTTTAAAAAACGGTCAAAATGTGCTCCACTCGGGCTGAAAACGCTTGTTCGGAACATTTCCTTAATGTTGACTATAAATCATAAACTAAGCATTTTTCAGCTGAAATAATGAATGTAGTCCTCTTAATTCTTGCTTCTAAAGCATACGCAAGCAGAAATTTCAATGTACAATGATGTTTTTAAAAAAAACAGTCAAAATGCGCTCCACTCGGGCTGAAAACGCTGTTGGGGACATTTCATTAATGTTGACTACAAATCAAAAACTAAGCATTTTTCAGCTGAAATAATGAATGTAGTCCTCTTAATTCTTGCTTCTAAAGCATACGCAAGCAGAAATTTCAATGTACAATGATGTTTTTAAAAAAGCAGTCAAAATGTGCTCCACTCGGGCTGAAAACGCTTGTTTGGGACATGACATTAATGTTGACTATAAATCATAAACTAAGCATTTTTCAGCTGAAATAATGAATGTAGTCCTCTTAATTCTTGCTTCTAAAGCATACGCAAAAAGAAATTTCAATGTACAATGATGTTTTTTAAAAAACGGTCAAAATGTGCTCCACTCGGGCTGAAAACGTTTGTTCGGAACATTTCCTTAATGTTGACTATAAATCATAAACTAAGCATTTTTCAGCTGAAATAATGAATGTAGTCCTCTTAATTCTTGCTTCTAAAGCATACGCAAGCAGAAATTTCAATGTACAATGATGTTTTTAAAAAAAACAGTCAAAATGCGCTCCACTCGGGCTGAAAACGCTGTTGGGGACATTTCATTAATGTTGACTACAAATCAAAAACTAAGCATTTTTCAGCTGAAATAATGAATGTAGTCCTCTTAATTCTTGCTTCTAAAGCATACGCAAGCAGAAATTTCAATGTACAATGATGTTTTTAAAAAAAGGGTCAAAATGTGCTCCACTCGGGCTGAAAACGCTTGTTTGGAACATTTCATTAATGTTGACTATAAATCATAAACTAAGCATTTTTCAGCTGAAATAATGAATGTAGTCCTCTTAATTCTTGCTTCTAAAGCATACGCAAGCAGAAATTTCAATGTACAATGATGTTTTTAAAAAAACAGTCAAAATGTGCTCCACTCGGGCTGAAAACGCTTGTTTGGGACATGACATTAATGTTGACTATAAATCATAAACTAAGCATTTTTCAGCTGAAATAATGAATGTAGTCCTCTTAATTCTTGCTTCTAAAGCATACGCAAAAAGAAATTTCAATGTACAATGATGTTTTTTAAAAAACGGTCAAAATGTGCTCCACTCGGGCTGAAAACGCTTGTTCGGAACATTTCCTTAATGTTGACTATAAATCATAAACTAAGCATTTTTCAGCTGAAATAATGAATGTAGTCCTCTTAATTCTTGCTTCTAAAGCATACGCAAGCAGAAATTTCAATGTACAATGATGTTTTTAAAAAAAACAGTCAAAATGCGCTCCACTCGGGCTGAAAACGCTTTTGGGGACATTTCATTAATGTTGACTACAAATCAAAAACAGCATTTTTCAGCTGAAAAAATGAATGTAGTCCTCTTAATTCTTGCTTCTAAAGCATACGCAAGCAGAAATTTCAATGTACAATGATGTTTTTAAAAAAGGGTCAAAATGTGCTCCACTCGGGCTGAAAACGCTTGTTTGGAACATTTCATTAATGTTGACTATAAATCATAAACTAAGCATTTTTCAGCTGAAATAATGAATGTAGTCCTCTTAATTCTTGCTTCTAAAGCATACGCAAGCAGAAATTTCAATGTACAATGATGTTTTTAAAAAAACAGTCAAAATGTGCTCCACTCGGGCTGAAAACGCTTGTTTGGGACATGACATTAATGTTGACTATAAATCATAAACTAAGCATTTTTCAGCTGAAATAATGAATGTAGTCCTCTTAATTCTTGCTTCTAAAGCATACGCAAGCAGAAATTTCAATGTACAATGATGTTTTTAAAAAAACAGTCAAAATGTGCTCCACTCGGGCTGAAAACGCTTGTTTGGGACATTACATTAATGTTAACTATAAATCATAAACTAAGCATTTTTCAGCTGAAATAATGAATGTAGTCCTCTTAATTCTTGCTTCTAAAGCATACGCAAAAAGAAATTTCAATGTACAATGATGTTTTTTAAAAAACGGTCAAAATGTGCTCCACTCGGGCTGAAAACGCTTGTTCGGAACATTTCCTTAATGTTGACTATAAATCATAAACTAAGCATTTTTCAGCTGAAATAATGAATGTAGTCCTCTTAATTCTTGCTTCTAAAGCATACGCAAGCAGAAATTTCAATGTACAATGATGTTTTTAAAAAAAACAGTCAAAATGCGCTCCACTCGGGCTGAAAACGCTGTTGGGGACATTTCATTAATGTTGACTACAAATCAAAAACTAAGCATTTTTCAGCTGAAATAATGAAAGTAGTCCTCTTAATTCTTGCTTCTAAAGCATACGCAAGCAGAAATTTCAATGTACAATGATGTTTTTAAAAAAAACAGTCAAAATGTGCTCCACTCGGGCTGAAAACGCTGTTGGGGACATTTCATTAATGTTGACTACAAATCAAAAACTAAGCATTTTTCAGCTGAAATAATGAATGTAGTCCTCTTAATTCTTGCTTCTAAAGCATTCGCAAGCAGAAATTTCAATGTACAATGATGTTTTTAAAAAAACAGTCAAAATGTGCTCCACTCGGGCTGAAAACGCTGTTGGGGACATTTCATTAATGTTGACTATAAATCATAAACTAAGCATTTTTCAGCTGAAATAATGAATGTAGTCCTCTTAATTCTTGCTTCTAAAGCATACGCAAGCAGAAATTTCAATGTACAATGATGTTTTTAAAAAAACAGTCAAAATGTGCTCCACTCGGGCTGAAAACGCTTGTTTGGGACATTACATTAATGTTGACTATAAATCATAAACTAAGCATTTTTCAGCTGAAATAATGAATGTAGTCCTCTTAATTCTTGCTTCTAAAGCATACGCAAACAGAAATTTCAATGTACAATGATGTTTTTTAAAAAACGGTCAAAATGTGCTCCACTCGGGCTGAAAACGCTTGTTCGGAACATTTCCTTAATGTTGACTATAAATCATAAACTAAGCATTTTTCAGCTGAAATAATGAATGTAGTCCTCTTAATTCTTGCTTCTAAAGCATACGCAAGCAGAAATTTCAATGTACAATGATGTTTTTAAAAAAAACAGTCAAAATGCGCTCCACTCGGGCTGAAAACGCTGTTGGGGACATTTCATTAATGTTGACTACAAATCAAAAACTAAGCATTTTTCAGCTGAAATAATGAATGTAGTCCTCTTAATTCTTGCTTCTAAAGCATACGCAAGCAGAAATTTCAATGTACAATGATGTTTTTAAAAAAAGGGTCAAAATGTGCTCCACTCGGGCTGAAAACGCTTGTTTGGAACATTTCATTAATGTTGACTATAAATCATAAACTAAGCATTTTTCAGCTGAAATAATGAATGTAGTCCTCTTAATTCTTGCTTCTAAAGCATACGCAAGCAGAAATTTCAATGTACAATGATGTTTTTAAAAAAACAGTCAAAATGTGCTCCACTCGGGCTGAAAACGCTTGTTTGGGACATGACATTAATGTTGACTATAAATCATAAACTAAGCATTTTTCAGCTGAAATAATGAATGTAGTCCTCTTAATTCTTGCTTCTAAAGCATACGCAAGCAGAAATTTCAATGTACAATGATGTTTTTAAAAAAACAGTCAAAATGTGCTCCACTCGGGCTGAAAACGCTTGTTTGGGACATTACATTAATGTTGACTATAAATCATAAACTAAGCATTTTTCAGCTGAAATATTGAATGTAGTCCTCTTAATTCTTGCTTCTAAAGCATACGCAAACAGAAATTTCAATGTACAATGATGTTTTTTAAAAAACGGTCAAAATGTGCTCCACTCGGGCTGAAAACGCTTGTTCGGAACATTTCCTTAATGTTGACTATAAATCATAAACTAAGCATTTTTCAGCTGAAATAATGAATGTAGTCCTCTTAATTCTTGCTTCTAAAGCATACGCAAGCAGAAATTTCAATGTACAATGATGTTTTTAAAAAAAACAGTTAAAATGCGCTCCACTCGGGCTGAAAACGCTGTTGGGGACATTTCATTAATGTTGACTACAAATCAAAAACTAAGCATTTTTCAGCTGAAATAATGAATGTAGTCCTCTTAATTCTTGCTTCTAAAGCATACGCAAGCAGAAATTTCAATGTACAATGATGTTTTTAAAAAAAGGGTCAAAATGTGCTCCACTCGGGCTGAAAACGCTTGTTTGGAACATTTCATTAATGTTGACTATAAATCATAAACTAAGCATTTTTCAGCTGAAATAATGAATGTAGTCCTCTTAATTCTTGCTTCTAAAGCATACGCAAGCAGAAATTTCAATGTACAATGATGTTTTTAAAAAAACAGTCAAAATGTGCTCCACTCGGGCTGAAAACGCTTGTTTGGGACATGACATTAATGTTGACTATAAATCATAAACTAAGCATTTTTCAGCTGAAATAATGAATGTAGTCCTCTTAATTCTTGCTTCTAAAGCATACGCAAGCAGAAATTTCAATGTACAATGATGTTTTTAAAAAAACAGTCAAAATGTGCTCCACTCGGGCTGAAAACGCTTGTTTGGGACATTACATTAATGTTGACTATAAATCATAAACTAAGCATTTTTCAGCTGAAATAATGAATGTAGTCCTCTTAATTCTTGCTTCTAAAGCATACGCAAAAAGAAATTTCAATGTACAATGATGTTTTTTAAAAAACGGTCAAAATGTGCTCCACTCGGGCTGAAAACGCTTGTTCGGAACATTTCCTTAATGTTGACTATAAATCATAAACTAAGCATTTTTCAGCTGAAATAATGAATGTAGTCCTCTTAATTCTTGCTTCTAAAGCATACGCAAGCAGAAATTTCAATGTACAATGATGTTTTTAGAAAAAACAGTCAAAATGCGCTCCACTCGGGCTGAAAACGCTGTTGGGGACATTTCATTAATGTTGACTACAAATCAAAAACTAAGCATTTTTCAGCTGAAATAATGAATGTAGTCCTCTTAATTCTTGCTTCTAAAGCATACGCAAGCAGAAATTTCAATGTACAATGATGTTTTTAAAAAAAGGGTCAAAATGTGCTCCACTCGGGCTGAAAACGCTTGTTTGGAACATTTCATTAATGTTGACTATAAATCATAAACTAAGCATTTTTCAGCTGAAATAATGAATGTAGTCCTCTTAATTCTTGCTTCTAAAGCATACGCAAGCAGAAATTTCAATGTACAATGATGTTTTTAAAAAAAGGGTCAAAATGTGCTCCACTCGGGCTGAAAACGCTTGTTTGGAACATTTCCTTAATGTTGACTATAAATCATAAACTAAGCATTTTTCAGCTGAAATAATGAATGTAGTCCTCTTAATTCTTGCTTCTAAAGCATACGCAAGCAGAAATTTCAATGTACAATGATGTTTTTAAAAAAAACAGTCAAAATGCGCTCCACTCGGGCTGAAAACGCTGTTGGGGACATTTCATTAATGTTGACTACAAATCAAAAACTAAGCATTTTTCAGCTGAAATAATGAATGTAGTCCTCTTAATTCTTGCTTCTAAAGCATACGCAAGCAGAAATTTCAATGTACAATGATGTTTTTAAAAAAAGGGTCAAAATGTGCTCCACTCGGGCTGAAAACGCTTGTTTGGAACATTTCATTAATGTTGACTATAAATCATAAACTAAGCATTTTTCAGCTGAAATAATGAATGTAGTCCTCTTAATTCTTGCTTCTAAAGCATACGCAAGCAGAAATTTCAATGTACAATGATGTTTTTAAAAAAACAGTCAAAATGTGCTCCACTCGGGCTGAAAACGCTTGTTTGGGACATGACATTAATGTTGACTATAAATCATAAACTAAGCATTTTTCAGCTGAAATAATGAATGTAGTCCTCTTAATTCTTGCTTCTAAAGCATACGCAAGCAGAAATTTCAATGTACAATGATGTTTTTAAAAAAAACAGTCAAAATGTGCTCCACTCGGGCTGAAAACGCTGTTGGGGACATTTCATTAATGTTGACTACAAATCAAAAACTAAGCATTTTTCAGCTGAAATAATGAATGTAGTCCTCTTAATTCTTGCTTCTAAAGCATTCGCAAGCAGAAATTTCAATGTACAATGATGTTTTTAAAAAAACAGTCAAAATGTGCTCCACTCGGGCTGAAAACGCTGTTGGGGACATTTCATTAATGTTGACTATAAATCATAAACTAAGCATTTTTCAGCTGAAATAATGAATGTAGTCCTCTTAATTCTTGCTTCTAAAGCATACGCAAGCAGAAATTTCAATGTACAATGATGTTTTTAAAAAAACAGTCAAAATGTGCTCCACTCGGGCTGAAAACGCTTGTTTGGGACATTACATTAATGTTGACTATAAATCATAAACTAAGCATTTTTCAGCTGAAATAATGAATGTAGTCCTCTTAATTCTTGCTTCTAAAGCATACGCAAACAGAAATTTCAATGTACAATGATGTTTTTTAAAAAACGGTCAAAATGTGCTCCACTCGGGCTGAAAACGCTTGTTCGGAACATTTCCTTAATGTTGACTATAAATCATAAACTAAGCATTTTTCAGCTGAAATAATGAATGTAGTCCTCTTAATTCTTGCTTCTAAAGCATACGCAAGCAGAAATTTCAATGTACAATGATGTTTTTAAAAAAAACAGTCAAAATGCGCTCCACTCGGGCTGAAAACGCTGTTGGGGACATTTCATTAATGTTGACTACAAATCAAAAACTAAGCATTTTTCAGCTGAAATAATGAATGTAGTCCTCTTAATTCTTGCTTCTAAAGCATACGCAAGCAGAAATTTCAATGTACAATGATGTTTTTAAAAAAACAGTCAAAATGTGCTCCACTCGGGCTGAAAACGCTTGTTTGGGACATGACATTAATGTTGACTATAAATCATAAACTAAGCATTTTTCAGCTGAAATAATGAATGTAGTCCTCTTAATTCTTGCTTCTAAAGCATACGCAAGCAGAAATTTCAATGTACAATGATGTTTTTAAAAAAACAGTCAAAATGTGCTCCACTCGGGCTGAAAACGCTTGTTTGGGACATTAATGTTGACTATAAATCATAAACTAAGCATTTTTCAGCTGAAATAATGAATGTAGTCCTCTTAATTCTTGCTTCTAAAGCATACGCAAACAGAAATTTCAATGTACAATGATGTTTTTTAAAAAACGGTCAAAATGTGCTCCACTCGGGCTGAAAACGCTTGTTCGGAACATTTCCTTAATGTTGACTATAAATCATAAACTAAGCATTTTTCAGCTGAAATAATGAATGTAGTCCTCTTAATTCTTGCTTCTAAAGCATACGCAAGCAGAAATTTCAATGTACAATGATGTTTTTAAAAAAAACAGTCAAAATGCACTCCACTCGGGCTGAAAACGCTGTTGGGGACATTTCATTAATGTTGACTACAAATCAAAAACTAAGCATTTTTCAGCTGAAATAATGAATGTAGTCCTCTTAATTCTTGCTTCTAAAGCATACGCAAGCAGAAATTTCAATGTACAATGATGTTTTTAAAAAAAGGATCAAAATGTGCTCCACTCGGGCTGAAAACGCTTGTTTGGAACATTTCATTAATGTTGACTATAAATCATAAACTAAGCATTTTTCAGCTGAAATAATGAATGTAGTCCTCTTAATTCTTGCTTCTAAAGCATACGCAAGCAGAAATTTCAATGTACAATGATGTTTTTAAAAAAACAGTCAAAATGTGCTCCACTCGGGCTGAAAACGCTTGTTTGGGACATGACATTAATGTTGACTATAAATCATAAACTAAGCATTTTTCAGCTGAAATAATGAATGTAGTCCTCTTAATTCTTGCTTCTAAAGCATACGCAAGCAGAAATTTCAATGTACAATGATGTTTTTAAAAAAACAGTCAAAATGTGCTCCACTCGGGCTGAAAACGCTTGTTTGGGACATTACATTAATGTTGACTATAAATCATAAACTAAGCATTTTTCAGCTGAAATAATGAATGTAGTCCTCTTAATTCTTGCTTCTAAAGCATACGCAAAAAGAAATTTCAATGTACAATGATGTTTTTTAAAAAACGGTCAAAATGTGCTCCACTCGGGCTGAAAACGCTTGTTCGGAACATTTCCTTAATGTTGACTATAAATCATAAACTAAGCATTTTTCAGCTGAAATAATGAATGTAGTCCTCTTAATTCTTGCTTCTAAAGCATACGCAAGCAGAAATTTCAATGTACAATGATGTTTTTAGAAAAAACAGTCAAAATGCGCTCCACTCGGGCTGAAAACGCTGTTGGGGACATTTCATTAATGTTGACTACAAATCAAAAACTAAGCATTTTTCAGCTGAAATAATGAATGTAGTCCTCTTAATTCTTGCTTCTAAAGCATACGCAAGCAGAAATTTCAATGTACAATGATGTTTTTAAAAAAACAGTCAAAATGTGCTCCACTCGGGCTGAAAACGCTTGTTTGGAACATTTCATTAATGTTGACTATAAATCATAAACTAAGCATTTTTCAGCTGAAATAATGAATGTAGTCCTCTTAATTCTTGCTTCTAAAGCATACGCAAGCAGAAATTTCAATGTACAATGATGTTTTTAAAAAAACGGTCAAAATGTGCTCCACTCGGGCTGAAAACGCTTGTTTGGAACATTTCCTTAATGTTGACTATAAATCATAAACTAAGCATTTTTCAGCTGAAATAATGAATGTAGTCCTCTTAATTCTTGCTTCTAAAGCATACGCAAGCAGAAATTTCAATGTACAATGATGTTTTTAAAAAAAACAGTCAAAATGCGCTCCACTCGGGCTGAAAACGCTGTTGGGGACATTTCATTAATGTTGACTACAAATCAAAAACTAAGCATTTTTCAGCTGAAATAATGAATGTAGTCCTCTTAATTCTTGCTTCTAAAGCATACGCAAGCAGAAATTTCAATGTACAATGATGTTTTTAAAAAAAGGGTCAAAATGTGCTCCACTCGGGCTGAAAACGCTTGTTTGGAACATTTCATTAATGTTGACTATAAATCATAAACTAAGCATTTTTCAGCTGAAATAATGAATGTAGTCCTCTTAATTCTTGCTTCTAAAGCATACGCAAGCAGAAATTTCAATGTACAATGATGTTTTTAAAAAAACAGTCAAAATGTGCTCCACTCGGGCTGAAAACGCTTGTTTGGGACATGACATTAATGTTGACTATAAATCATAAACTAAGCATTTTTCAGCTGAAATAATGAATGTAGTCCTCTTAATTCTTGCTTCTACAGCATACGCAAGCAGAAATTTCAATGTACAATGATGTTTTTAAAAAAACAGTCAAAATGTGCTCCACTCGGGCTGAAAACGCTTGTTTGGGACATTACATTAATGTTGACTATAAATCATAAACTAAGCATTTTTCAGCTGAAATAATGAATGTAGTCCTCTTAATTCTTGCTTCTAAAGCATACGCAAAAAGAAATTTCAATGTACAATGATGTTTTTTAAAAAACGGTCAAAATGTGCTCCACTCGGGCTGAAAACGCTTGTTCGGAACATTTCCTTAATGTTGACTATAAATCATAAACTAAGCATTTTTCAGCTGAAATAATGAATGTAGTCCTCTTAATTCTTGCTTCTAAAGCATACGCAAGCAGAAATTTCAATGTACAATGATGTTTTTAAAAAAAACAGTCAAAATGCGCTCCACTCGGGCTGAAAACGCTGTTGGGGACATTTCATTAATGTTGACTACAAATCAAAAACTAAGCATTTTTCAGCTGAAATAATGAATGTAGTCCTCTTAATTCTTGCTTCTAAAGCATACGCAAGCAGAAATTTCAATGTACAATGATGTTTTTAAAAAAAGGGTCAAAATGTGCTCCACTCGGGCTGAAAACGCTTGTTTGGAACATTTCATTAATGTTGACTATAAATCATAAACTAAGCATTTTTCAGCTGAAATAATGAATGTAGTCCTCTTAATTCTTGCTTCTAAAGCATACGCAAGCAGAAATTTCAATGTACAATGATGTTTTTAAAAAAACAGTCAAAATGTGCTCCACTCGGGCTGAAAACGCTTGTTTGGGACATGACATTAATGTTGACTATAAATCATAAACTAAGCATTTTTCAGCTGAAATAATGAATGTAGTCCTCTTAATTCTTGCTTCTAAAGCATACGCAAGCAGAAATTTCAATGTACAATGATGTTTTTAAAAAAAGGGTCAAAATGTGCTCCACTCGGGCTGAAAACGCTTGTTTGGAACATTTCATTAATGTTGACTATAAATCATAAACTAAGCATTTTTCAGCTGAAATAAAGAATGTAGTCCTCTTAATTCTTGCTTCTAAAGCATACGCAAGCAGAAATTTCAATGTACAATGATGTTTTTAAAAAAACAGTCAAAATGTGCTCCACTCGGGCTGAAAACGCTTGTTTGGGACATGACATTAATGTTGACTATAAATCATAAACTAAGCATTTTTCAGCTGAAATAATGAATGTAGTCCTCTTAATTCTTGCTTCTAAAGCATACGCAAGCAGAAATTTCAATGTACAATGATGTTTTTAAAAAAAGGGTCAAAATGTGCTCCACTCGGGCTGAAAACGCTTGTTTGGAACATTTCATTAATGTTGACTATAAATCATAAACTAAGCATTTTTCAGCTGAAATAATGAATGTAGTCCTCTTAATTCTTGCTTCTAAAGCATACGCAAGCAGAAATTTCAATGTACAATGATGTTTTTAAAAAAACAGTCAAAATGTGCTCCACTCGGGCTGAAAACGCTTGTTTGGGACATGACATTAATGTTGACTATAAATCATAAACTAAGCATTTTTCAGCTGAAATAATGAATGTAGTCCTCTTAATTCTTGCTTCTAAAGCATACGCAAGCAGAAATTTCAATGTACAATGATGTTTTTAAAAAAAGGGTCAAAATGTGCTCCACTCGGGCTGAAAACGCTTGTTTGGAACATTTCATTAATGTTGACTATAAATCATAAACTAAGCATTTTTCAGCTGAAATAATGAATGTAGTCCTCTTAATTCTTGCTTCTAAAGCATACGCAAGCAGAAATTTCAATGTACAATGATGTTTTTAAAAAAACAGTCAAAATGTGCTCCACTCGGGCTGAAAACGCTTGTTTGGGACATGACATTAATGTTGACTATAAATCATAAACTAAGCATTTTTCAGCTGAAATAATGAATGTAGTCCTCTTAATTCTTGCTTCTAAAGCATACGCAAGCAGAAATTTCAATGTACAATGATGTTTTTAAAAAAAGGGTCAAAATGTGCTCCACTCGGGCTGAAAACGCTTGTTTGGAACATTTCATTAATGTTGACTATAAATCATAAACTAAGCATTTTTCAGCTGAAATAATGAATGTAGTCCTCTTAATTCTTGCTTCTAAAGCATACGCAAGCAGAAATTTCAATGTACAATGATGTTTTTAAAAAAGCAGTCAAAATGTGCTCCACTCGGGCTGAAAACGCTTGTTTGGGACATGACATTAATGTTGACTATAAATCATAAACTAAGCATTTTTCAGCTGAAATAATGAATGTAGTCCTCTTAATTCTTGCTTCTAAAGCATACGCAAAAAGAAATTTCAATGTACAATGATGTTTTTTAAAAAACGGTCAAAATGTGCTCCACTCGGGCTGAAAACGCTTGTTCGGAACATTTCCTTAATGTTGACTATAAATCATAAACTAAGCATTTTTCAGCTGAAATAATGAATGTAGTCCTCTTAATTCTTGCTTCTAAAGCATACGCAAGCAGAAATTTCAATGTACAATGATGTTTTTAAAAAAAACAGTCAAAATGCGCTCCACTCGGGCTGAAAACGCTGTTGGGGACATTTCATTAATGTTGACTACAAATCAAAAACTAAGCATTTTTCAGCTGAAATAATGAATGTAGTCCTCTTAATTCTTGCTTCTAAAGCATACGCAAGCAGAAATTTCAATGTACAATGATGTTTTTAAAAAAAGGGTCAAAATGTGCTCCACTCGGGCTGAAAACGCTTGTTTGGAACATTTCATTAATGTTGACTATAAATCATAAACTAAGCATTTTTCAGCTGAAATAATGAATGTAGTCCTCTTAATTCTTGCTTCTAAAGCATACGCAAGCAGAAATTTCAATGTACAATGATGTTTTTAAAAAAACAGTCAAAATGTGCTCCACTCGGGCTGAAAACGCTTGTTTGGGACATGACATTAATGTTGACTATAAATCATAAACTAAGCATTTTTCAGCTGAAATAATGAATGTAGTCCTCTTAATTCTTGCTTCTAAAGCATACGCAAAAAGAAATTTCAATGTACAATGATGTTTTTTAAAAAACGGTCAAAATGTGCTCCACTCGGGCTGAAAACGCTTGTTCGGAACATTTCCTTAATGTTGACTATAAATCATAAACTAAGCATTTTTCAGCTGAAATAATGAATGTAGTCCTCTTAATTCTTGCTTCTAAAGCATACGCAAGCAGAAATTTCAATGTACAATGATGTTTTTAAAAAAAACAGTCAAAATGCGCTCCACTCGGGCTGAAAACGCTGTTGGGGACATTTCATTAATGTTGACTACAAATCAAAAACTAAGCATTTTTCAGCTGAAATAATGAATGTAGTCCTCTTAATTCTTGCTTCTAAAGCATACGCAAGCAGAAATTTCAATGTACAATGATGTTTTTAAAAAAGGGTCAAAATGTGCTCCACTCGGGCTGAAAACGCTTGTTTGGAACATTTCATTAATGTTGACTATAAATCATAAACTAAGCATTTTTCAGCTGAAATAATGAATGTAGTCCTCTTAATTCTTGCTTCTAAAGCATACGCAAGCAGAAATTTCAATGTACAATGATGTTTTTAAAAAAACAGTCAAAATGTGCTCCACTCGGGCTGAAAACGCTTGTTTGGGACATGACATTAATGTTGACTATAAATCATAAACTAAGCATTTTTCAGCTGAAATAATGAATGTAGTCCTCTTAATTCTTGCTTCTAAAGCATACGCAAGCAGAAATTTCAATGTACAATGATGTTTTTAAAAAAACAGTCAAAATGTGCTCCACTCGGGCTGAAAACGCTTGTTTGGGACATTACATTAATGTTAACTATAAATCATAAACTAAGCATTTTTCAGCTGAAATAATGAATGTAGTCCTCTTAATTCTTGCTTCTAAAGCATACGCAAAAAGAAATTTCAATGTACAATGATGTTTTTTAAAAAACGGTCAAAATGTGCTCCACTCGGGCTGAAAACGCTTGTTCGGAACATTTCCTTAATGTTGACTATAAATCATAAACTAAGCATTTTTCAGCTGAAATAATGAATGTAGTCCTCTTAATTCTTGCTTCTAAAGCATACGCAAGCAGAAATTTCAATGTACAATGATGTTTTTAAAAAAAACAGTCAAAATGCGCTCCACTCGGGCTGAAAACGCTGTTGGGGACATTTCATTAATGTTGACTACAAATCAAAAACTAAGCATTTTTCAGCTGAAATAATGAAAGTAGTCCTCTTAATTCTTGCTTCTAAAGCATACGCAAGCAGAAATTTCAATGTACAATGATGTTTTTAAAAAAAACAGTCAAAATGTGCTCCACTCGGGCTGAAAACGCTGTTGGGGACATTTCATTAATGTTGACTACAAATCAAAAACTAAGCATTTTTCAGCTGAAATAATGAATGTAGTCCTCTTAATTCTTGCTTCTAAAGCATTCGCAAGCAGAAATTTCAATGTACAATGATGTTTTTAAAAAAACAGTCAAAATGTGCTCCACTCGGGCTGAAAACGCTGTTGGGGACATTTCATTAATGTTGACTATAAATCATAAACTAAGCATTTTTCAGCTGAAATAATGAATGTAGTCCTCTTAATTCTTGCTTCTAAAGCATACGCAAGCAGAAATTTCAATGTACAATGATGTTTTTAAAAAAACAGTCAAAATGTGCTCCACTCGGGCTGAAAACGCTTGTTTGGGACATTACATTAATGTTGACTATAAATCATAAACTAAGCATTTTTCAGCTGAAATAATGAATGTAGTCCTCTTAATTCTTGCTTCTAAAGCATACGCAAACAGAAATTTCAATGTACAATGATGTTTTTTAAAAAACGGTCAAAATGTGCTCCACTCGGGCTGAAAACGCTTGTTCGGAACATTTCCTTAATGTTGACTATAAATCATAAACTAAGCATTTTTCAGCTGAAATAATGAATGTAGTCCTCTTAATTCTTGCTTCTAAAGCATACGCAAGCAGAAATTTCAATGTACAATGATGTTTTTAAAAAAAACAGTCAAAATGCGCTCCACTCGGGCTGAAAACGCTGTTGGGGACATTTCATTAATGTTGACTACAAATCAAAAACTAAGCATTTTTCAGCTGAAATAATGAATGTAGTCCTCTTAATTCTTGCTTCTAAAGCATACGCAAGCAGAAATTTCAATGTACAATGATGTTTTTAAAAAAAGGGTCAAAATGTGCTCCACTCGGGCTGAAAACGCTTGTTTGGAACATTTCATTAATGTTGACTATAAATCATAAACTAAGCATTTTTCAGCTGAAATAATGAATGTAGTCCTCTTAATTCTTGCTTCTAAAGCATACGCAAGCAGAAATTTCAATGTACAATGATGTTTTTAAAAAAACAGTCAAAATGTGCTCCACTCGGGCTGAAAACGCTTGTTTGGGACATGACATTAATGTTGACTATAAATCATAAACTAAGCATTTTTCAGCTGAAATAATGAATGTAGTCCTCTTAATTCTTGCTTCTAAAGCATACGCAAGCAGAAATTTCAATGTACAATGATGTTTTTAAAAAAACAGTCAAAATGTGCTCCACTCGGGCTGAAAACGCTTGTTTGGGACATGACATTAATGTTGACTATAAATCATAAACTAAGCATTTTTCAGCTGAAATAATGAATGTAGTCCTCTTAATTCTTGCTTCTAAAGCATACGCAAGCAGAAATTTCAATGTACAATGATGTTTTTAAAAAAACAGTCAAAATGTGCTCCACTCGGGCTGAAAACGCTTGTTTGGGACATTACATTAATGTTGACTATAAATCATAAACTAAGCATTTTTCAGCTGAAATAATGAATGTAGTCCTCTTAATTCTTGCTTCTAAAGCATACGCAAAAAGAAATTTCAATGTACAATGATGTTTTTTAAAAAACAGTCAAAATGTGCTCCACTCGGGCTGAAAACGCTTGTTCGGAACATTTCCTTAATGTTGACTATAAATCATAAACTAAGCATTTTTCAGCTGAAATAATGAATGTAGTCCTCTTAATTCTTGCTTCTAAAGCATACGCAAGCAGAAATTTCAATGTACAATGATGTTTTTAGAAAAAACAGTCAAAATGCGCTCCACTCGGGCTGAAAACGCTGTTGGGGACATTTCATTAATGTTGACTACAAATCAAAAACTAAGCATTTTTCAGCTGAAATAATGAATGTAGTCCTCTTAATTCTTGCTTCTAAAGCATACGCAAGCAGAAATTTCAATGTACAATGATGTTTTTAAAAAAACAGTCAAAATGTGCTCCACTCGGGCTGAAAACGCTTGTTTGGAACATTTCATTAATGTTGACTATAAATCATAAACTAAGCATTTTTCAGCTGAAATAATGAATGTAGTCCTCTTAATTCTTGCTTCTAAAGCATACGCAAGCAGAAATTTCAATGTACAATGATGTTTTTAAAAAAACGGTCAAAATGTGCTCCACTCGGGCTGAAAACGCTTGTTTGGAACATTTCCTTAATGTTGACTATAAATCATAAACTAAGCATTTTTCAGCTGAAATAATGAATGTAGTCCTCTTAATTCTTGCTTCTAAAGCATACGCAAGCAGAAATTTCAATGTACAATGATGTTTTTAAAAAAAACAGTCAAAATGCGCTCCACTCGGGCTGAAAACGCTGTTGGGGACATTTCATTAATGTTGACTACAAATCAAAAACTAAGCATTTTTCAGCTGAAATAATGAATGTAGTCCTCTTAATTCTTGCTTCTAAAGCATACGCAAGCAGAAATTTCAATGTACAATGATGTTTTTAAAAAAAGGGTCAAAATGTGCTCCACTCGGGCTGAAAACGCTTGTTTGGAACATTTCATTAATGTTGACTATAAATCATAAACTAAGCATTTTTCAGCTGAAATAATGAATGTAGTCCTCTTAATTCTTGCTTCTAAAGCATACGCAAGCAGAAATTTCAATGTACAATGATGTTTTTAAAAAAACAGTCAAAATGTGCTCCACTCGGGCTGAAAACGCTTGTTTGGGACATGACATTAATGTTGACTATAAATCATAAACTAAGCATTTTTCAGCTGAAATAATGAATGTAGTCCTCTTAATTCTTGCTTCTACAGCATACGCAAGCAGAAATTTCAATGTACAATGATGTTTTTAAAAAAACAGTCAAAATGTGCTCCACTCGGGCTGAAAACGCTTGTTTGGGACATTACATTAATGTTGACTATAAATCATAAACTAAGCATTTTTCAGCTGAAATAATGAATGTAGTCCTCTTAATTCTTGCTTCTAAAGCATACGCAAAAAGAAATTTCAATGTACAATGATGTTTTTTAAAAAACGGTCAAAATGTGCTCCACTCGGGCTGAAAACGCTTGTTCGGAACATTTCCTTAATGTTGACTATAAATCATAAACTAAGCATTTTTCAGCTGAAATAATGAATGTAGTCCTCTTAATTCTTGCTTCTAAAGCATACGCAAGCAGAAATTTCAATGTACAATGATGTTTTTAAAAAAAACAGTCAAAATGCGCTCCACTCGGGCTGAAAACGCTGTTGGGGACATTTCATTAATGTTGACTACAAATCAAAAACTAAGCATTTTTCAGCTGAAATAATGAATGTAGTCCTCTTAATTCTTGCTTCTAAAGCATACGCAAGCAGAAATTTCAATGTACAATGATGTTTTTAAAAAAAGGGTCAAAATGTGCTCCACTCGGGCTGAAAACGCTTGTTTGGAACATTTCATTAATGTTGACTATAAATCATAAACTAAGCATTTTTCAGCTGAAATAATGAATGTAGTCCTCTTAATTCTTGCTTCTAAAGCATACGCAAGCAGAAATTTCAATGTACAATGATGTTTTTAAAAAAACAGTCAAAATGTGCTCCACTCGGGCTGAAAACGCTTGTTTGGGACATGACATTAATGTTGACTATAAATCATAAACTAAGCATTTTTCAGCTGAAATAATGAATGTAGTCCTCTTAATTCTTGCTTCTAAAGCATACGCAAGCAGAAATTTCAATGTACAATGATGTTTTTAAAAAAAGGGTCAAAATGTGCTCCACTCGGGCTGAAAACGCTTGTTTGGAACATTTCATTAATGTTGACTATAAATCATAAACTAAGCATTTTTCAGCTGAAATAAAGAATGTAGTCCTCTTAATTCTTGCTTCTAAAGCATACGCAAGCAGAAATTTCAATGTACAATGATGTTTTTAAAAAAACAGTCAAAATGTGCTCCACTCGGGCTGAAAACGCTTGTTTGGGACATGACATTAATGTTGACTATAAATCATAAACTAAGCATTTTTCAGCTGAAATAATGAATGTAGTCCTCTTAATTCTTGCTTCTAAAGCATACGCAAGCAGAAATTTCAATGTACAATGATGTTTTTAAAAAAAGGGTCAAAATGTGCTCCACTCGGGCTGAAAACGCTTGTTTGGAACATTTCATTAATGTTGACTATAAATCATAAACTAAGCATTTTTCAGCTGAAATAATGAATGTAGTCCTCTTAATTCTTGCTTCTAAAGCATACGCAAGCAGAAATTTCAATGTACAATGATGTTTTTAAAAAAACAGTCAAAATGTGCTCCACTCGGGCTGAAAACGCTTGTTTGGGACATGACATTAATGTTGACTATAAATCATAAACTAAGCATTTTTCAGCTGAAATAATGAATGTAGTCCTCTTAATTCTTGCTTCTAAAGCATACGCAAGCAGAAATTTCAATGTACAATGATGTTTTTAAAAAAAGGGTCAAAATGTGCTCCACTCGGGCTGAAAACGCTTGTTTGGAACATTTCATTAATGTTGACTATAAATCATAAACTAAGCATTTTTCAGCTGAAATAATGAATGTAGTCCTCTTAATTCTTGCTTCTAAAGCATACGCAAGCAGAAATTTCAATGTACAATGATGTTTTTAAAAAAACAGTCAAAATGTGCTCCACTCGGGCTGAAAACGCTTGTTTGGGACATGACATTAATGTTGACTATAAATCATAAACTAAGCATTTTTCAGCTGAAATAATGAATGTAGTCCTCTTAATTCTTGCTTCTAAAGCATACGCAAGCAGAAATTTCAATGTACAATGATGTTTTTAAAAAAAGGGTCAAAATGTGCTCCACTCGGGCTGAAAACGCTTGTTTGGAACATTTCATTAATGTTGACTATAAATCATAAACTAAGCATTTTTCAGCTGAAATAATGAATGTAGTCCTCTTAATTCTTGCTTCTAAAGCATACGCAAGCAGAAATTTCAATGTACAATGATGTTTTTAAAAAAGCAGTCAAAATGTGCTCCACTCGGGCTGAAAACGCTTGTTTGGGACATGACATTAATGTTGACTATAAATCATAAACTAAGCATTTTTCAGCTGAAATAATGAATGTAGTCCTCTTAATTCTTGCTTCTAAAGCATACGCAAAAAGAAATTTCAATGTACAATGATGTTTTTTAAAAAACGGTCAAAATGTGCTCCACTCGGGCTGAAAACGCTTGTTCGGAACATTTCCTTAATGTTGACTATAAATCATAAACTAAGCATTTTTCAGCTGAAATAATGAATGTAGTCCTCTTAATTCTTGCTTCTAAAGCATACGCAAGCAGAAATTTCAATGTACAATGATGTTTTTAAAAAAAACAGTCAAAATGCGCTCCACTCGGGCTGAAAACGCTGTTGGGGACATTTCATTAATGTTGACTACAAATCAAAAACTAAGCATTTTTCAGCTGAAATAATGAATGTAGTCCTCTTAATTCTTGCTTCTAAAGCATACGCAAGCAGAAATTTCAATGTACAATGATGTTTTTAAAAAAAGGGTCAAAATGTGCTCCACTCGGGCTGAAAACGCTTGTTTGGAACATTTCATTAATGTTGACTATAAATCATAAACTAAGCATTTTTCAGCTGAAATAATGAATGTAGTCCTCTTAATTCTTGCTTCTAAAGCATACGCAAGCAGAAATTTCAATGTACAATGATGTTTTTAAAAAAACAGTCAAAATGTGCTCCACTCGGGCTGAAAACGCTTGTTTGGGACATGACATTAATGTTGACTATAAATCATAAACTAAGCATTTTTCAGCTGAAATAATGAATGTAGTCCTCTTAATTCTTGCTTCTAAAGCATACGCAAAAAGAAATTTCAATGTACAATGATGTTTTTTAAAAAACGGTCAAAATGTGCTCCACTCGGGCTGAAAACGCTTGTTCGGAACATTTCCTTAATGTTGACTATAAATCATAAACTAAGCATTTTTCAGCTGAAATAATGAATGTAGTCCTCTTAATTCTTGCTTCTAAAGCATACGCAAGCAGAAATTTCAATGTACAATGATGTTTTTAAAAAAAACAGTCAAAATGCGCTCCACTCGGGCTGAAAACGCTGTTGGGGACATTTCATTAATGTTGACTACAAATCAAAAACTAAGCATTTTTCAGCTGAAATAATGAATGTAGTCCTCTTAATTCTTGCTTCTAAAGCATACGCAAGCAGAAATTTCAATGTACAATGATGTTTTTAAAAAAGGGTCAAAATGTGCTCCACTCGGGCTGAAAACGCTTGTTTGGAACATTTCATTAATGTTGACTATAAATCATAAACTAAGCATTTTTCAGCTGAAATAATGAATGTAGTCCTCTTAATTCTTGCTTCTAAAGCATACGCAAGCAGAAATTTCAATGTACAATGATGTTTTTAAAAAAACAGTCAAAATGTGCTCCACTCGGGCTGAAAACGCTTGTTTGGGACATGACATTAATGTTGACTATAAATCATAAACTAAGCATTTTTCAGCTGAAATAATGAATGTAGTCCTCTTAATTCTTGCTTCTAAAGCATACGCAAGCAGAAATTTCAATGTACAATGATGTTTTTAAAAAAACAGTCAAAATGTGCTCCACTCGGGCTGAAAACGCTTGTTTGGGACATTACATTAATGTTAACTATAAATCATAAACTAAGCATTTTTCAGCTGAAATAATGAATGTAGTCCTCTTAATTCTTGCTTCTAAAGCATACGCAAAAAGAAATTTCAATGTACAATGATGTTTTTTAAAAAACGGTCAAAATGTGCTCCACTCGGGCTGAAAACGCTTGTTCGGAACATTTCCTTAATGTTGACTATAAATCATAAACTAAGCATTTTTCAGCTGAAATAATGAATGTAGTCCTCTTAATTCTTGCTTCTAAAGCATACGCAAGCAGAAATTTCAATGTACAATGATGTTTTTAAAAAAAACAGTCAAAATGCGCTCCACTCGGGCTGAAAACGCTGTTGGGGACATTTCATTAATGTTGACTACAAATCAAAAACTAAGCATTTTTCAGCTGAAATAATGAAAGTAGTCCTCTTAATTCTTGCTTCTAAAGCATACGCAAGCAGAAATTTCAATGTACAATGATGTTTTTAAAAAAAACAGTCAAAATGTGCTCCACTCGGGCTGAAAACGCTGTTGGGGACATTTCATTAATGTTGACTACAAATCAAAAACTAAGCATTTTTCAGCTGAAATAATGAATGTAGTCCTCTTAATTCTTGCTTCTAAAGCATTCGCAAGCAGAAATTTCAATGTACAATGATGTTTTTAAAAAAACAGTCAAAATGTGCTCCACTCGGGCTGAAAACGCTGTTGGGGACATTTCATTAATGTTGACTATAAATCATAAACTAAGCATTTTTCAGCTGAAATAATGAATGTAGTCCTCTTAATTCTTGCTTCTAAAGCATACGCAAGCAGAAATTTCAATGTACAATGATGTTTTTAAAAAAACAGTCAAAATGTGCTCCACTCGGGCTGAAAACGCTTGTTTGGGACATTACATTAATGTTGACTATAAATCATAAACTAAGCATTTTTCAGCTGAAATAATGAATGTAGTCCTCTTAATTCTTGCTTCTAAAGCATACGCAAACAGAAATTTCAATGTACAATGATGTTTTTTAAAAAACGGTCAAAATGTGCTCCACTCGGGCTGAAAACGCTTGTTCGGAACATTTCCTTAATGTTGACTATAAATCATAAACTAAGCATTTTTCAGCTGAAATAATGAATGTAGTCCTCTTAATTCTTGCTTCTAAAGCATACGCAAGCAGAAATTTCAATGTACAATGATGTTTTTAAAAAAAACAGTCAAAATGCGCTCCACTCGGGCTGAAAACGCTGTTGGGGACATTTCATTAATGTTGACTACAAATCAAAAACTAAGCATTTTTCAGCTGAAATAATGAATGTAGTCCTCTTAATTCTTGCTTCTAAAGCATACGCAAGCAGAAATTTCAATGTACAATGATGTTTTTAAAAAAAGGGTCAAAATGTGCTCCACTCGGGCTGAAAACGCTTGTTTGGAACATTTCATTAATGTTGACTATAAATCATAAACTAAGCATTTTTCAGCTGAAATAATGAATGTAGTCCTCTTAATTCTTGCTTCTAAAGCATACGCAAGCAGAAATTTCAATGTACAATGATGTTTTTAAAAAAACAGTCAAAATGTGCTCCACTCGGGCTGAAAACGCTTGTTTGGGACATGACATTAATGTTGACTATAAATCATAAACTAAGCATTTTTCAGCTGAAATAATGAATGTAGTCCTCTTAATTCTTGCTTCTAAAGCATACGCAAGCAGAAATTTCAATGTACAATGATGTTTTTAAAAAAACAGTCAAAATGTGCTCCACTCGGGCTGAAAACGCTTGTTTGGGACATTACATTAATGTTGACTATAAATCATAAACTAAGCATTTTTCAGCTGAAATAATGAATGTAGTCCTCTTAATTCTTGCTTCTAAAGCATACGCAAACAGAAATTTCAATGTACAATGATGTTTTTTAAAAAACGGTCAAAATGTGCTCCACTCGGGCTGAAAACGCTTGTTCGGAACATTTCCTTAATGTTGACTATAAATCATAAACTAAGCATTTTTCAGCTGAAATAATGAATGTAGTCCTCTTAATTCTTGCTTCTAAAGCATACGCAAGCAGAAATTTCAATGTACAATGATGTTTTTAAAAAAAACAGTCAAAATGCGCTCCACTCGGGCTGAAAACGCTGTTGGGGACATTTCATTAATGTTGACTACAAATCAAAAACTAAGCATTTTTCAGCTGAAATAATGAATGTAGTCCTCTTAATTCTTGCTTCTAAAGCATACGCAAGCAGAAATTTCAATGTACAATGATGTTTTTAAAAAAAGGGTCAAAATGTGCTCCACTCGGGCTGAAAACGCTTGTTTGGAACATTTCATTAATGTTGACTATAAATCATAAACTAAGCATTTTTCAGCTGAAATAATGAATGTAGTCCTCTTAATTCTTGCTTCTAAAGCATACGCAAGCAGAAATTTCAATGTACAATGATGTTTTTAAAAAAACAGTCAAAATGTGCTCCACTCGGGCTGAAAACGCTTGTTTGGGACATGACATTAATGTTGACTATAAATCATAAACTAAGCATTTTTCAGCTGAAATAATGAATGTAGTCCTCTTAATTCTTGCTTCTAAAGCATACGCAAGCAGAAATTTCAATGTACAATGATGTTTTTAAAAAAACAGTCAAAATGTGCTCCACTCGGGCTGAAAACGCTTGTTTGGGACATTACATTAATGTTGACTATAAATCATAAACTAAGCATTTTTCAGCTGAAATAATGAATGTAGTCCTCTTAATTCTTGCTTCTAAAGCATACGCAAAAAGAAATTTCAATGTACAATGATGTTTTTTAAAAAACGGTCAAAATGTGCTCCACTCGGGCTGAAAACGCTTGTTCGGAACATTTCCTTAATGTTGACTATAAATCATAAACTAAGCATTTTTCAGCTGAAATAATGAATGTAGTCCTCTTAATTCTTGCTTCTAAAGCATACGCAAGCAGAAATTTCAATGTACAATGATGTTTTTAGAAAAAACAGTCAAAATGCGCTCCACTCGGGCTGAAAACGCTGTTGGGGACATTTCATTAATGTTGACTACAAATCAAAAACTAAGCATTTTTCAGCTGAAATAATGAATGTAGTCCTCTTAATTCTTGCTTCTAAAGCATACGCAAGCAGAAATTTCAATGTACAATGATGTTTTTAAAAAAAGGGTCAAAATGTGCTCCACTCGGGCTGAAAACGCTTGTTTGGAACATTTCATTAATGTTGACTATAAATCATAAACTAAGCATTTTTCAGCTGAAATAATGAATGTAGTCCTCTTAATTCTTGCTTCTAAAGCATACGCAAGCAGAAATTTCAATGTACAATGATGTTTTTAAAAAAACGGTCAAAATGTGCTCCACTCGGGCTGAAAACGCTTGTTTGGAACATTTCCTTAATGTTGACTATAAATCATAAACTAAGCATTTTTCAGCTGAAATAATGAATGTAGTCCTCTTAATTCTTGCTTCTAAAGCATACGCAAGCAGAAATTTCAATGTACAATGATGTTTTTAAAAAAAACAGTCAAAATGCGCTCCACTCGGGCTGAAAACGCTGTTGGGGACATTTCATTAATGTTGACTACAAATCAAAAACTAAGCATTTTTCAGCTGAAATAATGAATGTAGTCCTCTTATTTCTTGCTTCTAAAGCATACGCAAGCAGAAATTTCAATGTACAATGATGTTTTTAAAAAAAGGGTCAAAATGTGCTCCACTCGGGCTGAAAACGCTTGTTTGGAACATTTCATTAATGTTGACTATAAATCATAAACTAAGCATTTTTCAGCTGAAATAATGAATGTAGTCCTCTTAATTCTTGCTTCTAAAGCATACGCAAGCAGAAATTTCAATGTACAATGATGTTTTTAAAAAAACAGTCAAAATGTGCTCCACTCGGGCTGAAAACGCTTGTTTGGGACATGACATTAATGTTGACTATAAATCATAAACTAAGCATTTTTCAGCTGAAATAATGAATGTAGTCCTCTTAATTCTTGCTTCTAAAGCATACGCAAGCAGAAATTTCAATGTACAATGATGTTTTTAAAAAAACAGTCAAAATGTGCTCCACTCGGGCTGAAAACGCTTGTTTGGGACATTACATTAATGTTGACTATAAATCATAAACTAAGCATTTTTCAGCTGAAATAATGAATGTAGTCCTCTTAATTCTTGCTTCTAAAGCATACGCAAAAAGAAATTTCAATGTACAATGATGTTTTTTAAAAAACGGTCAAAATGTGCTCCACTCGGGCTGAAAACGCTTGTTCGGAACATTTCCTTAATGTTGACTATAAATCATAAACTAAGCATTTTTCAGCTGAAATAATGAATGTAGTCCTCTTAATTCTTGCTTCTAAAGCATACGCAAGCAGAAATTTCAATGTACAATGATGTTTTTAAAAAAAACAGTCAAAATGCGCTCCACTCGGGCTGAAAACGCTGTTGGGGACATTTCATTAATGTTGACTACAAATCAAAAACTAAGCATTTTTCAGCTGAAATAATGAATGTAGTCCTCTTAATTCTTGCTTCTAAAGCATACGCAAGCAGAAATTTCAATGTACAATGATGTTTTTAAAAAAAGGGTCAAAATGTGCTCCACTCGGGCTGAAAACGCTTGTTTGGAACATTTCATTAATGTTGACTATAAATCATAAACTAAGCATTTTTCAGCTGAAATAATGAATGTAGTCCTCTTAATTCTTGCTTCTAAAGCATACGCAAGCAGAAATTTCAATGTACAATGATGTTTTTAAAAAAACAGTCAAAATGTGCTCCACTCGGGCTGAAAACGCTTGTTTGGGACATGACATTAATGTTGACTATAAATCATAAACTAAGCATTTTTCAGCTGAAATAATGAATGTAGTCCTCTTAATTCTTGCTTCTAAAGCATACGCAAGCAGAAATTTCAATGTACAATGATGTTTTTAAAAAAACAGTCAAAATGTGCTCCACTCGGGCTGAAAACGCTTGTTTGGGACATTACATTAATGTTAACTATAAATCATAAACTAAGCATTTTTCAGCTGAAATAATGAATGTAGTCCTCTTAATTCTTGCTTCTAAAGCATACGCAAAAAGAAATTTCAATGTACAATGATGTTTTTTAAAAAACGGTCAAAATGTGCTCCACTCGGGCTGAAAACGCTTGTTCGGAACATTTCCTTAATGTTGACTACAAATCAAAAACTAAGCATTTTTCAGCTGAAATAATGAAAGTAGTCCTCTTAATTCTTGCTTCTAAAGCATACGCAAGCAGAAATTTCAATGTACAATGATGTTTTTAAAAAAAACAGTCAAAATGTGCTCCACTCGGGCTGAAAACGCTGTTGGGGACATTTCATTAATGTTGACTACAAATCAAAAACTAAGCATTTTTCAGCTGAAATAATGAATGTAGTCCTCTTAATTCTTGCTTCTAAAGCATTCGCAAGCAGAAATTTCAATGTACAATGATGTTTTTAAAAAAACAGTCAAAATGTGCTCCACTCGGGCTGAAAACGCTGTTGGGGACATTTCATTAATGTTGACTATAAATCATAAACTAAGCATTTTTCAGCTGAAATAATGAATGTAGTCCTCTTAATTCTTGCTTCTAAAGCATACGCAAGCAGAAATTTCAATGTACAATGATGTTTTTAAAAAAACAGTCAAAATGTGCTCCACTCGGGCTGAAAACGCTTGTTTGGGACATTACATTAATGTTGACTATAAATCATAAACTAAGCATTTTTCAGCTGAAATAATGAATGTAGTCCTCTTAATTCTTGCTTCTAAAGCATACGCAAACAGAAATTTCAATGTACAATGATGTTTTTTAAAAAACGGTCAAAATGTGCTCCACTCGGGCTGAAAACGCTTGTTCGGAACATTTCCTTAATGTTGACTATAAATCATAAACTAAGCATTTTTCAGCTGAAATAATGAATGTAGTCCTCTTAATTCTTGCTTCTAAAGCATACGCAAGCAGAAATTTCAATGTACAATGATGTTTTTAAAAAAAACAGTCAAAATGCGCTCCACTCGGGCTGAAAACGCTGTTGGGGACATTTCATTAATGTTGACTACAAATCAAAAACTAAGCATTTTTCAGCTGAAATAATGAATGTAGTCCTCTTAATTCTTGCTTCTAAAGCATACGCAAGCAGAAATTTCAATGTACAATGATGTTTTTAAAAAAAGGGTCAAAATGTGCTCCACTCGGGCTGAAAACGCTTGTTTGGAACATTTCATTAATGTTGACTATAAATCATAAACTAAGCATTTTTCAGCTGAAATAATGAATGTAGTCCTCTTAATTCTTGCTTCTAAAGCATACGCAAGCAGAAATTTCAATGTACAATGATGTTTTTAAAAAAACAGTCAAAATGTGCTCCACTCGGGCTGAAAACGCTTGTTTGGGACATGACATTAATGTTGACTATAAATCATAAACTAAGCATTTTTCAGCTGAAATAATGAATGTAGTCCTCTTAATTCTTGCTTCTAAAGCATACGCAAGCAGAAATTTCAATGTACAATGATGTTTTTAAAAAAACAGTCAAAATGTGCTCCACTCGGGCTGAAAACGCTTGTTTGGGACATTACATTAATGTTGACTATAAATCATAAACTAAGCATTTTTCAGCTGAAATAATGAATGTAGTCCTCTTAATTCTTGCTTCTAAAGCATACGCAAACAGAAATTTCAATGTACAATGATGTTTTTTAAAAAACGGTCAAAATGTGCTCCACTCGGGCTGAAAACGCTTGTTCGGAACATTTCCTTAATGTTGACTATAAATCATAAACTAAGCATTTTTCAGCTGAAATAATGAATGTAGTCCTCTTAATTCTTGCTTCTAAAGCATACGCAAGCAGAAATTTCAATGTACAATGATGTTTTTAAAAAAAACAGTCAAAATGCGCTCCACTCGGGCTGAAAACGCTGTTGGGGACATTTCATTAATGTTGACTACAAATCAAAAACTAAGCATTTTTCAGCTGAAATAATGAATGTAGTCCTCTTAATTCTTGCTTCTAAAGCATACGCAAGCAGAAATTTCAATGTACAATGATGTTTTTAAAAAAAGGGTCAAAATGTGCTCCACTCGGGCTGAAAACGCTTGTTTGGAACATTTCATTAATGTTGACTATAAATCATAAACTAAGCATTTTTCAGCTGAAATAATGAATGTAGTCCTCTTAATTCTTGCTTCTAAAGCATACGCAAGCAGAAATTTCAATGTACAATGATGTTTTTAAAAAAACAGTCAAAATGTGCTCCACTCGGGCTGAAAACGCTTGTTTGGGACATGACATTAATGTTGACTATAAATCATAAACTAAGCATTTTTCAGCTGAAATAATGAATGTAGTCCTCTTAATTCTTGCTTCTAAAGCATACGCAAGCAGAAATTTCAATGTACAATGATGTTTTTAAAAAAACAGTCAAAATGTGCTCCACTCGGGCTGAAAACGCTTGTTTGGGACATTACATTAATGTTGACTATAAATCATAAACTAAGCATTTTTCAGCTGAAATAATGAATGTAGTCCTCTTAATTCTTGCTTCTAAAGCATACGCAAAAAGAAATTTCAATGTACAATGATGTTTTTTAAAAAACGGTCAAAATGTGCTCCACTCGGGCTGAAAACGCTTGTTCGGAACATTTCCTTAATGTTGACTATAAATCATAAACTAAGCATTTTTCAGCTGAAATAATGAATGTAGTCCTCTTAATTCTTGCTTCTAAAGCATACGCAAGCAGAAATTTCAATGTACAATGATGTTTTTAGAAAAAACAGTCAAAATGCGCTCCACTCGGGCTGAAAACGCTGTTGGGGACATTTCATTAATGTTGACTACAAATCAAAAACTAAGCATTTTTCAGCTGAAATAATGAATGTAGTCCTCTTAATTCTTGCTTCTAAAGCATACGCAAGCAGAAATTTCAATGTACAATGATGTTTTTAAAAAAAGGGTCAAAATGTGCTCCACTCGGGCTGAAAACGCTTGTTTGGAACATTTCATTAATGTTGACTATAAATCATAAACTAAGCATTTTTCAGCTGAAATAATGAATGTAGTCCTCTTAATTCTTGCTTCTAAAGCATACGCAAGCAGAAATTTCAATGTACAATGATGTTTTTAAAAAAACGGTCAAAATGTGCTCCACTCGGGCTGAAAACGCTTGTTTGGAACATTTCCTTAATGTTGACTATAAATCATAAACTAAGCATTTTTCAGCTGAAATAATGAATGTAGTCCTCTTAATTCTTGCTTCTAAAGCATACGCAAGCAGAAATTTCAATGTACAATGATGTTTTTAAAAAAAACAGTCAAAATGCGCTCCACTCGGGCTGAAAACGCTGTTGGGGACATTTCATTAATGTTGACTACAAATCAAAAACTAAGCATTTTTCAGCTGAAATAATGAATGTAGTCCTCTTATTTCTTGCTTCTAAAGCATACGCAAGCAGAAATTTCAATGTACAATGATGTTTTTAAAAAAAGGGTCAAAATGTGCTCCACTCGGGCTGAAAACGCTTGTTTGGAACATTTCATTAATGTTGACTATAAATCATAAACTAAGCATTTTTCAGCTGAAATAATGAATGTAGTCCTCTTAATTCTTGCTTCTAAAGCATACGCAAGCAGAAATTTCAATGTACAATGATGTTTTTAAAAAAACAGTCAAAATGTGCTCCACTCGGGCTGAAAACGCTTGTTTGGGACATGACATTAATGTTGACTATAAATCATAAACTAAGCATTTTTCAGCTGAAATAATGAATGTAGTCCTCTTAATTCTTGCTTCTAAAGCATACGCAAGCAGAAATTTCAATGTACAATGATGTTTTTAAAAAAACAGTCAAAATGTGCTCCACTCGGGCTGAAAACGCTTGTTTGGGACATTACATTAATGTTGACTATAAATCATAAACTAAGCATTTTTCAGCTGAAATAATGAATGTAGTCCTCTTAATTCTTGCTTCTAAAGCATACGCAAAAAGAAATTTCAATGTACAATGATGTTTTTTAAAAAACGGTCAAAATGTGCTCCACTCGGGCTGAAAACGCTTGTTCGGAACATTTCCTTAATGTTGACTATAAATCATAAACTAAGCATTTTTCAGCTGAAATAATGAATGTAGTCCTCTTAATTCTTGCTTCTAAAGCATACGCAAGCAGAAATTTCAATGTACAATGATGTTTTTAAAAAAAACAGTCAAAATGCGCTCCACTCGGGCTGAAAACGCTGTTGGGGACATTTCATTAATGTTGACTACAAATCAAAAACTAAGCATTTTTCAGCTGAAATAATGAATGTAGTCCTCTTAATTCTTGCTTCTAAAGCATACGCAAGCAGAAATTTCAATGTACAATGATGTTTTTAAAAAAAGGGTCAAAATGTGCTCCACTCGGGCTGAAAACGCTTGTTTGGAACATTTCATTAATGTTGACTATAAATCATAAACTAAGCATTTTTCAGCTGAAATAATGAATGTAGTCCTCTTAATTCTTGCTTCTAAAGCATACGCAAGCAGAAATTTCAATGTACAATGATGTTTTTAAAAAAACAGTCAAAATGTGCTCCACTCGGGCTGAAAACGCTTGTTTGGGACATGACATTAATGTTGACTATAAATCATAAACTAAGCATTTTTCAGCTGAAATAATGAATGTAGTCCTCTTAATTCTTGCTTCTAAAGCATACGCAAGCAGAAATTTCAATGTACAATGATGTTTTTAAAAAAAGGGTCAAAATGTGCTCCACTCGGGCTGAAAACGCTTGTTTGGAACATTTCATTAATGTTGACTATAAATCATAAACTAAGCATTTTTCAGCTGAAATAATGAATGTAGTCCTCTTAATTCTTGCTTCTAAAGCATACGCAAGCAGAAATTTCAATGTACAATGATGTTTTTAAAAAAACAGTCAAAATGTGCTCCACTCGGGCTGAAAACGCTTGTTTGGGACATGACATTAATGTTGACTATAAATCATAAACTAAGCATTTTTCAGCTGAAATAATGAATGTAGTCCTCTTAATTCTTGCTTCTAAAGCATACGCAAGCAGAAATTTCAATGTACAATGATGTTTTTAAAAAAAGGGTCAAAATGTGCTCCACTCGGGCTGAAAACGCTTGTTTGGAACATTTCATTAATGTTGACTATAAATCATAAACTAAGCATTTTTCAGCTGAAATAATGAATGTAGTCCTCTTAATTCTTGCTTCTAAAGCATACGCAAGCAGAAATTTCAATGTACAATGATGTTTTTAAAAAAGCAGTCAAAATGTGCTCCACTCCGGCTGAAAACGCTTGTTTGGGACATTACATTAATGTTGACTATAAATCATAAACTAAGCATTTTTTAGCTGAAATAATGAATGTAGTCCTCTTAATTCTTGCTTCTAAAGCATACGCAAAAAGAAATTTCAATGTACAATGATGTTTTTTAAAAAACGGTCAAAATGTGCTCCACTCGGGCTGAAAACGCTTGTTCGGAACATTTCCTTAATGTTGACTATAAATCATAAACTAAGCATTTTTCAGCTGAAATAATGAATGTAGTCCTCTTAATTCTTGCTTCTAAAGCATACGCAAGCAGAAATTTCAATGTACAATGATGTTTTTAAAAAAAACAGTCAAAATGCGCTCCACTCGGGCTGAAATTGCTGTTGGGGACATTTCATTAATGTTGACTACAAATCAAAAACTAAGCATTTTTCAGCTGAAATAATGAATGTAGTCCTCTTAATTCTTGCTTCTAAAGCATACGCAAGCAGAAATTTCAATGTACAATGATGTTTTTAAAAAAAGGGTCAAAATGTGCTCCACTCGGGCTGAAAACGCTTGTTTGGAACATTTCATTAATGTTGACTATAAATCATAAACTAAGCATTTTTCAGCTGAAATAATGAATGTAGTCCTCTTAATTCTTGCTTCTAAAGCATACGCAAGCAGAAATTTCAATGTACAATGATGTTTTTAAAAAAACAGTCAAAATGTGCTCCACTCGGGCTGAAAACGCTTGTTTGGGACATGACATTAATGTTGACTATAAATCATAAACTAAGCATTTTTCAGCTGAAATAATGAATGTAGTCCTCTTAATTCTTGCTTCTAAAGCATACGCAAAAAGAAATTTCAATGTACAATGATGTTTTTTAAAAAACGGTCAAAATGTGCTCCACTCGGGCTGAAAACGCTTGTTCGGAACATTTCCTTAATGTTGACTATAAATCATAAACTAAGCATTTTTCAGCTGAAATAATGAATGTAGTCCTCTTAATTCTTGCTTCTAAAGCATACGCAAGCAGAAATTTCAATGTACAATGATGTTTTTAAAAAAAACAGTCAAAATGCGCTCCACTCGGGCTGAAAACGCTGTTGGGGACATTTCATTAATGTTGACTACAAATCAAAAACTAAGCATTTTTCAGCTGAAATAATGAATGTAGTCCTCTTAATTCTTGCTTCTAAAGCATACGCAAGCAGAAATTTCAATGTACAATGATGTTTTTAAAAAAGGGTCAAAATGTGCTCCACTCGGGCTGAAAACGCTTGTTTGGAACATTTCATTAATGTTGACTATAAATCATAAACTAAGCATTTTTCAGCTGAAATAATGAATGTAGTCCTCTTAATTCTTGCTTCTAAAGCATACGCAAGCAGAAATTTCAATGTACAATGATGTTTTTAAAAAAACAGTCAAAATGTGCTCCACTCGGGCTGAAAACGCTTGTTTGGGACATGACATTAATGTTGACTATAAATCATAAACTAAGCATTTTTCAGCTGAAATAATGAATGTAGTCCTCTTAATTCTTGCTTCTAAAGCATACGCAAGCAGAAATTTCAATGTACAATGATGTTTTTAAAAAAAACAGTCAAAATGCGCTCCACTCGGGCTGAAAACGCTGTTGGGGACATTTCATTAATGTTGACTATAAATCATAAACTAAGCATTTTTCAGCTGAAATAATGAATGTAGTCCTTTTAATTCTTGCTTCTAAAGCATACGCAAGCAGAAATTTCAATGTACAATGATGTTTTTAAAAAAAACAGTCAAAATGTGCTCCACTCGGGCTGAAAACGCTGTTGGGGACATTTCATTAATGTTGACTATAAATCAAAAACTAAGCATTTTTCAGCTGAAATAATGAATGTAGTCCTCTTAATTCTTGCTTCTAAAGCATACGCAAGCAGAAATTTCAATGTACAATGATGTTTTTAAAAAAACTGTCAAAATGTGCTCCACTCGGGCTGAAAACGCTGTTGGGGACATTTCATTAATGTTGACTATAAATCATAAACTAAGCATTTTTCAGCTGAAATAATGAATGTAGTCCTCTTAATTCTTGCTTCTAAAGCATACACAAACAGAAAATTCAATGTACAATGATGTTTTTAAAAAAACGGTCAAAATGTGCTCCACTCGGGCTGAAAACGCTGTTGGGGACATTTCATTAATGTTGACTATAAATCATAAACTAAGCATTTTTCAGCTGAAATAATGAATGTAGTCCTCTTAATTCTTGCTTCTAAAGCATACGCAAAAAGAAATTTCAATGTACAATGATGTTTTTAAAAAAACGGTCAAAATGTGCTCCACTCGGGCTGAAAACGCTTGTTTGGGACATTACATTAATGTTGACTATAAATCATAAACTAAGCATTTTTCAGCTGAAATAATGAATGTAGTCCTCTTAATTCTTGCTTCTAAAGCATACGCAAGCAGAAATTTCAATGTACAATGATGTTTTTAAAAAAAGGGTCAAAATGTGCTCCACTCGGGCTGAAAACGCTTGTTCGGAACATTTCATTAATGTTGACTATAAATCATAAACTAAGCATTTTTCAGCTGAAATAATGAATGTAGTCCTCTTAATTCTTGCTTCTAAAGCATACGCAAGCAGAAATTTCAATGTACAATGATGTTTTTAAAAAAACGGTCAAAATGTGCTCCACTCGGGCTGAAAACGCTTGTTTGGAACATTTCCTTAATGTTGACTATAAATCATAAACTAAGCATTTTTCAGCTGAAATAATGAATGTAGTCCTCTTAATTCTTGCTTCTAAAGCATACGCAAGCAGAAATTTCAATGTACAATGATGTTTTTAAAAAAAACAGTCAAAATGCGCTCCACTCGGGCTGAAAACGCTGTTGGGGACATTTCATTAATGTTGACTACAAATCAAAAACTAAGCATTTTTCAGCTGAAATAATGAATGTAGTCCTCTTAATTCTTGCTTCTAAAGCATACGCAAGCAGAAATTTCAATGTACAATGATGTTTTTAAAAAAAGGGTCAAAATGTGCTCCACTCGGGCTGAAAACGCTTGTTTGGAACATTTCATTAATGTTGACTATAAATCATAAACTAAGCATTTTTCAGCTGAAATAATGAATGTAGTCCTCTTAATTCTTGCTTCTAAAGCATACGCAAGCAGAAATTTCAATGTACAATGATGTTTTTAAAAAAACAGTCAAAATGTGCTCCACTCGGGCTGAAAACGCTTGTTTGGGACATGACATTAATGTTGACTATAAATCATAAACTAAGCATTTTTCAGCTGAAATAATGAATGTAGTCCTCTTAATTCTTGCTTCTAAAGCATACGCAAGCAGAAATTTCAATGTACAATGATGTTTTTAAAAAAACAGTCAAAATGTGCTCCACTCGGGCTGAAAACGCTTGTTTGGGACATTACATTAATGTTGACTATAAATCATAAACTAAGCATTTTTCAGCTGAAATAATGAATGTAGTCCTCTTAATTCTTTCTTCTAAAGCATACGCAAAAAGAAATTTCAATGTACAATGATGTTTTTTAAAAAACGGTCAAAATGTGCTCCACTCGGGCTGAAAACGCTTGTTCGGAACATTTCCTTAATGTTGACTATAAATCATAAACTAAGCATTTTTCAGCTGAAATAATGAATGTAGTCCTCTTAATTCTTGCTTCTAAAGCATACGCAAGCAGAAATTTCAATGTACAATGATGTTTTTAGAAAAAACAGTCAAAATGCGCTCCACTCGGGCTGAAAACGCTGTTGGGGACATTTCATTAATGTTGACTACAAATCAAAAACTAAGCATTTTTCAGCTGAAATAATGAATGTAGTCCTCTTAATTCTTGCTTCTAAAGCATACGCAAGCAGAAATTTCAATGTACAATGATGTTTTTAAAAAAAGGGTCAAAATGTGCTCCACTCGGGCTGAAAACGCTTGTTTGGAACATTTCATTAATGTTGACTATAAATCATAAACTAAGCATTTTTCAGCTGAAATAATGAATGTAGTCCTCTTAATTCTTGCTTCTAAAGCATACGCAAGCAGAAATTTCAATGTACAATGATGTTTTTAAAAAAACGGTCAAAATGTGCTCCACTCGGGCTGAAAACGCTTGTTTGGAACATTTCCTTAATGTTGACTATAAATCATAAACTAAGCATTTTTCAGCTGAAATAATGAATGTAGTCCTCTTAATTCTTGCTTCTAAAGCATACGCAAGCAGAAATTTCAATGTACAATGATGTTTTTAAAAAAAACAGTCAAAATGCGCTCCACTCGGGCTGAAAACGCTGTTGGGGACATTTCATTAATGTTGACTACAAATCAAAAACTAAGCATTTTTCAGCTGAAATAATGAATGTAGTCCTCTTAATTCTTGCTTCTAAAGCATACGCAAGCAGAAATTTCAATGTACAATGATGTTTTTAAAAAAAGGGTCAATATGTGCTCCACTCGGGCTGAAAACGCTTGTTTGGAACATTTCATTAATGTTGACTATAAATCATAAACTAAGCATTTTTCAGCTGAAATAATGAATGTAGTCCTCTTAATTCTTGCTTCTAAAGCATACGCAAGCAGAAATTTCAATGTACAATGATGTTTTTAAAAAAACAGTCAAAATGTGCTCCACTCGGGCTGAAAACGCTTGTTTGGGACATGACATTAATGTTGACTATAAATCATAAACTAAGCATTTTTCAGCTGAAATAATGAATGTAGTCCTCTTAATTCTTGCTTCTAAAGCATACGCAAGCAGAAATTTCAATGTACAATGATGTTTTTAAAAAAACAGTCAAAATGTGCTCCACTCGGGCTGAAAACGCTTGTTTGGGACATTACATTAATGTTGACTATAAATCATAAACTAAGCATTTTTCAGCTGAAATAATGAATGTAGTCCTCTTAATTCTTGCTTCTAAAGCATACGCAAAAAGAAATTTCAATGTACAATGATGTTTTTTAAAAAACGGTCAAAATGTGCTCCACTCGGGCTGAAAACGCTTGTTCGGAACATTTCCTTAATGTTGACTATAAATCATAAACTAAGCATTTTTCAGCTGAAATAATGAATGTAGTCCTCTTAATTCTTGCTTCTAAAGCATACGCAAGCAGAAATTTCAATGTACAATGATGTTTTTAAAAAAAACAGTCAAAATGCGCTCCACTCGGGCTGAAAACGCTGTTGGGGACATTTCATTAATGTTGACTACAAATCAAAAACTAAGCATTTTTCAGCTGAAATAATGAATGTAGTCCTCTTAATTCTTGCTTCTAAAGCATACGCAAGCAGAAATTTCAATGTACAATGATGTTTTTAAAAAAAGGGTCAAAATGTGCTCCACTCGGGCTGAAAACGCTTGTTTGGAACATTTCATTAATGTTGACTATAAATCATAAACTAAGCATTTTTCAGCTGAAATAATGAATGTAGTCCTCTTAATTCTTGCTTCTAAAGCATACGCAAGCAGAAATTTCAATGTACAATGATGTTTTTAAAAAAACAGTCAAAATGTGCTCCACTCGGGCTGAAAACGCTTGTTTGGGACATGACATTAATGTTGACTATAAATCATAAACTAAGCATTTTTCAGCTGAAATAATGAATGTAGTCCTCTTAATTCTTGCTTCTAAAGCATACGCAAGCAGAAATTTCAATGTACAATGATGTTTTTAAAAAAAGGGTCAAAATGTGCTCCACTCGGGCTGAAAACGCTGTTGGGGACATTTCATTAATGTTGACTATAAATCAAAAACTAAGCATTTTTCAAAAAACGGTCAAAATGTGCTCCACTCGGGCTGAAAACGCTTGTTCGGAACATTTCCTTAATGTTGACTATAAATCATAAACTAAGCATTTTTCAGCTGAAATAATGAATGTAGTCCTCTTAATTCTTGCTTCTAAAGCATACGCAAGCAGAAATTTCAATGTACAATGATGTTTTTAAAAAAAGGGTCAAAATGTGCTCCACTCGGGCTGAAAACGCTTGTTTGGAACATTTCATTAATGTTGACTATAAATCATAAACTAAGCATTTTTCAGCTGAAATAATGAATGTAGTCCTCTTAATTCTTGCTTCTAAAGCATACGCAAGCAGAAATTTCAATGTACAATGATGTTTTTAAAAAAACAGTCAAAATGTGCTCCACTCGGGCTGAAAACGCTGTTGGGGACATTTCATTAATGTTGACTATAAATCATAAACTAAGCATTTTTCAGCTGAAATAATGAATGTAGTCCTCTTAATTCTTGCTTCTAAAGCATACGCAAGCAGAAATTTCAATGTACAATGATGTTTTTTAAAAAACGGTCAAAATGTGCTCCACTCGGGCTGAAAACGCTTGTTCGGAACATTTCCTTAATGTTGACTATAAATCATAAACTAAGCATTTTTCAGCTGAAATAATGAATGTAGTCCTCTTAATTCTTGCTTCTAAAGCATACGCAAGCAGAAATTTCAATGTACAATGATGTTTTTAAAAAAAACAGTCAAAATGCGCTCCACTCGGGCTGAAAACGCTGTTGGGGACATTTCATTAATGTTGACTACAAATCAAAAACTAAGCATTTTTCAGCTGAAATAATGAATGTAGTCCTCTTAATTCTTGCTTCTAAAGCATACGCAAGCAGAAATTTCAATGTACAATGATGTTTTTAAAAAAAGGGTCAAAATGTGCTCCACTCGGGCTGAAAACGCTTGTTTGGAACATTTCATAATTGTTGACTATAAATCATAAACTAAGCATTTTTCAGCTGAAATAATGAATGTAGTCCTCTTAATTCTTGCTTCTAAAGCATACGCAAGCAGAAATTTCAATGTACAATGATGTTTTTAAAAAAACAGTCAAAATGTGCTCCACTCGGGCTGAAAACGCTTGTTTGGGACATGACATTAATGTTGACTATAAATCATAAACTAAGCATTTTTCAGCTGAAATAATGAATGTAGTCCTCTTAATTCTTGCTTCTAAAGCATACGCAAGCAGAAATTTCAATGTACAATGATGTTTTTAAAAAAACTGTCAAAATGTGCTCCACTCGGGCTGAAAACGCTGTTGGGGACATTTCATTAATGTTGACTATAAATCATAAACTAAGCATTTTTCAGCTGAAATAATGAATGTAGTCCTCTTAATTCTTGCTTCTAAAGCATACACAAACAGAAAATTCAATGTACAATGATGTTTTTAAAAAAACGGTCAAAATGTGCTCCACTCGGGCTGAAAACGCTGTTGGGGACATTTCATTAATGTTGACTATAAATCATAAACTAAGCATTTTTCAGCTGAAATAATGAATGTAGTCCTCTTAATTCTTGCTTCTAAAGCATACGCAAAAAGAAATTTCAATGTACAATGATGTTTTTAAAAAAACGGTCAAAATGTGCTCCACTCGGGCTGAAAACGCTTGTTTGGGACATTACATTAATGTTGACTATGAATCATAAACTAAGCATTTTTCAGCTGAAATAATGAATGTAGTCCTCTTAATTCTTGCTTCTAAAGCATACGCAAGCAGAAATTTCAATGTACAATGATGTTTTTAAAAAAAGGGTCAAAATGTGCTCCACTCGGGCTGAAAACGCTTGTTCGGAACATTTCATTAATGTTGACTATAAATCATAAACTAAGCATTTTTCAGCTGAAATAATGAATGTAGTCCTCTTAATTCTTGCTTCTAAAGCATACGCAAGCAGAAATTTCAATGTACAATGATGTTTTTAAAAAAGCGGTCAAAATGTGCTCCACTCGGGCTGAAAACGCTTGTTTGGAACATTTCCTTAATGTTGACTATAAATCATAAACTAAGCATTTTTCAGCTGAAATAATGAATGTAGTCCTCTTAATTCTTGCTTCTAAAGCATACGCAAGCAGAAATTTCAATGTACAATGATGTTTTTAAAAAAAACAGTCAAAATGCGCTCCACTCGGGCTGAAAACGCTGTTGGGGACATTTCATTAATGTTGACTACAAATCAAAAACTAAGCATTTTTCAGCTGAAATAATGAATGTAGTCCTCTTAATTCTTGCTTCTAAAGCATACGCAAGCAGAAATTTCAATGTACAATGATGTTTTTAAAAAAAGGGTCAAAATGTGCTCCACTCGGGCTGAAAACGCTTGTTTGGAACATTTCATTAATGTTGACTATAAATCATAAACTAAGCATTTTTCAGCTGAAATAATGAATGTAGTCCTCTTAATTCTTGCTTCTAAAGCATACGCAAGCAGAAATTTCAATGTACAATGATGTTTTTAAAAAAACAGTCAAAATGTGCTCCACTCGGGCTGAAAACGCTTGTTTGGGACATGACATTAATGTTGACTATAAATCATAAACTAAGCATTTTTCAGCTGAAATAATGAATGTAGTCCTCTTAATTCTTGCTTCTAAAGCATACGCAAGCAGAAATTTCAATGTACAATGATGTTTTTAAAAAAACAGTCAAAATGTGCTCCACTCGGGCTGAAAACGCTTGTTTGGGACATTACATTAATGTTGACTATAAATCATAAACTAAGCATTTTTCAGCTGAAATAATGAATGTAGTCCTCTTAATTCTTGCTTCTAAAGCATACGCAAAAAGAAATTTCAATGTACAATGATGTTTTTTAAAAAACGGTCAAAATGTGCTCCACTCGGGCTGAAAACGCTTGTTCGGAACATTTCCTTAATGTTGACTATAAATCATAAACTAAGCATTTTTCAGCTGAAATAATGAATGTAGTCCTCTTAATTCTTGCTTCTAAAGCATACGCAAGCAGAAATTTCAATGTACAATGATGTTTTTAGAAAAAACAGTCAAAATGCGCTCCACTCGGGCTGAAAACGCTGTTGGGGACATTTCATTAATGTTGACTACAAATCAAAAACTAAGCATTTTTCAGCTGAAATAATGAATGTAGTCCTCTTAATTCTTGCTTCTAAAGCATACGCAAGCAGAAATTTCAATGTACAATGATGTTTTTAAAAAAAGGGTCAAAATGTGCTCCACTCGGGCTGAAAACGCTTGTTTGGAACATTTCATTAATGTTGACTATAAATCATAAACTAAGCATTTTTCAGCTGAAATAATGAATGTAGTCCTCTTAATTCTTGCTTCTAAAGCATACGCAAGCAGAAATTTCAATGTACAATGATGTTTTTAAAAAAACGGTCAAAATGTGCTCCACTCGGGCTGAAAACGCTTGTTTGGAACATTTCCTTAATGTTGACTATAAATCATAAACTAAGCATTTTTCAGCTGAAATAATGAATGTAGTCCTCTTAATTCTTGCTTCTAAAGCATACGCAAGCAGAAATTTCAATGTACAATGATGTTTTTAAAAAAAACAGTCAAAATGCGCTCCACTCGGGCTGAAAACGCTGTTGGGGACATTTCATTAATGTTGACTACAAATCAAAAACTAAGCATTTTTCAGCTGAAATAATGAATGTAGTCCTCTTAATTCTTGCTTCTAAAGCATACGCAAGCAGAAATTTCAATGTACAATGATGTTTTTAAAAAAAGGGTCAATATGTGCTCCACTCGGGCTGAAAACGCTTGTTTGGAACATTTCATTAATGTTGACTATAAATCATAAACTAAGCATTTTTCAGCTGAAATAATGAATGTAGTCCTCTTAATTCTTGCTTCTAAAGCATACGCAAGCAGAAATTTCAATGTACAATGATGTTTTTAAAAAAGCAGTCAAAATGTGCTCCACTCGGGCTGAAAACGCTTGTTTGGGACATGACATTAATGTTGACTATAAATCATAAACTAAGCATTTTTCAGCTGAAATAATGAATGTAGTCCTCTTAATTCTTGCTTCTAAAGCATACGCAAGCAGAAATTTCAATGTACAATGATGTTTTTAAAAAAAGGGTCAAAATGTGCTCCACTCGGGCTGAAAACGCTTGTTTGGAACATTTCATTAATGTTGACTATAAATCATAAACTAAGCATTTTTCAGCTGAAATAATGAATGTAGTCCTCTTAATTCTTGCTTCTAAAGCATACGCAAGCAGAAATTTCAATGTACAATGATGTTTTTAAAAAAACAGTCAAAATGTGCTCCACTCGGGCTGAAAACGCTTGTTTGGGACATGACATTAATGTTGACTATAAATCATAAACTAAGCATTTTTCAGCTGAAATAATGAATGTAGTCCTCTTAATTCTTGCTTCTAAAGCATACGCAAGCAGAAATTTCAATGTACAATGATGTTTTTAAAAAAAGGGTCAAAATGTGCTCCACTCGGGCTGAAAACGCTTGTTTGGAACATTTCATTAATGTTGACTATAAATCATAAACTAAGCATTTTTCAGCTGAAATAATGAATGTAGTCCTCTTAATTCTTGCTTCTAAAGCATACGCAAGCAGAAATTTCAATGTACAATGATGTTTTTAAAAAAGCAGTCAAAATGTGCTCCACTCGGTCTGAAAACGCTTGTTTGGGACATTACATTAATGTTGACTATAAATCATAAACTAAGCATTTTTCAGCTGAAATAATGAATGTAGTCCTCTTAATTCTTGCTTCTAAAGCATACGCAAAAAGAAATTTCAATGTACAATGATGTTTTTTAAAAAACGGTCAAAATGTGCTCCACTCGGGCTGAAAACGCTTGTTCGGAACATTTCCTTAATGTTGACTATAAATCATAAACTAAGCATTTTTCAGCTGAAATAATGAATGTAGTCCTCTTAATTCTTGCTTCTAAAGCATACGCAAGCAGAAATTTCAATGTACAATGATGTTTTTAAAAAAACAGTCAAAATGTGCTCCACTCGGGCTGAAAACGCTTGTTTGGGACATGACATTAATGTTGACTATAAATCATAAACTAAGCATTTTTCAGCTGAAATAATGAATGTAGTCCTCTTAATTCTTGCTTCTAAAGCATACGCAAAAAGAAATTTCAATGTACAATGATGTTTTTTAAAAAACGGTCAAAATGTGCTCCACTCGGGCTGAAAACGCTTGTTCGGAACATTTCCTTAATGTTGACTATAAATCATAAACTAAGCATTTTTCAGCTGAAATAATGAATGTAGTCCTCTTAATTCTTGCTTCTAAAGCATACGCAAGCAGAAATTTCAATGTACAATGATGTTTTTAAAAAAAACAGTCAAAATGCGCTCCACTCGGGCTGAAAACGCTGTTGGGGACATTTCATTAATGTTGACTACAAATCAAAAACTAAGCATTTTTCAGCTGAAATAATGAATGTAGTCCTCTTAATTCTTGCTTCTAAAGCATACGCAAGCAGAAATTTCAATGTACAATGATGTTTTTAAAAAAGGGTCAAAATGTGCTCCACTCGGGCTGAAAACGCTTGTTTGGAACATTTCATTAATGTTGACTATAAATCATAAACTAAGCATTTTTCAGCTGAAATAATGAATGTAGTCCTCTTAATTCTTGCTTCTAAAGCATACGCAAGCAGAAATTTCAATGTACAATGATGTTTTTAAAAAAACAGTCAAAATGTGCTCCACTCGGGCTGAAAACGCTTGTTTGGGACATGACATTAATGTTGACTATAAATCATAAACTAAGCATTTTTCAGCTGAAATAATGAATGTAGTCCTCTTAATTCTTGCTTCTAAAGCATACGCAAGCAGAAATTTCAATGTACAATGATGTTTTTAAAAAAACAGTCAAAATGTGCTCCACTCGGGCTGAAAACGCTTGTTTGGAACATTTCATTAATGTTGACTATAAATCATAAACTAAGCATTTTTCAGCTGAAATAATGAATGTAGTCCTCTTAATTCTTGCTTCTAAAGCATACGCAAGCAGAAATTTCAATGTACAATGATGTTTTTAAAAAAACAGTCAAAATGTGCTCCACTCGGGCTGAAAACGCTGTTGGGGACATTTCATTAATGTTGACTATAAATCATAAACTAAGTATTTTTCAGCTGAAATAATGAATGTAGTCCTTTTAATTCTTGCTTCTAAAGCATACGCAAGCAGAAATTTCAATGTACAATGATGTTTTTAAAAAAAACAGTCAAAATGTGCTCCACTCGGGCTGAAAACGCTGTTGGGGACATTTCATTAATGTTGACTATAAATCAAAAACTAAGCATTTTTCAGCTGAAATAATGAATGTAGTCCTCTTAATTCTTGCTTCTAAAGCATACGCAAGCAGAAATTTCAATGTACAATGATGTTTTTAAAAAAACTGTCAAAATGTGCTCCATTCGGGCTGAAAACGCTGTTGGGGACATTTCATTAATGTTGACTATAAATCATAAACTAAGCATTTTTCAGCTGAAATAATGAATGTAGTCCTCTTAATTCTTGCTTCTAAAGCATACACAAACAGAAAATTCAATGTACAATGATGTTTTTAAAAAAACGGTCAAAATGTGCTCCACTCGGGCTGAAAACGCTGTTGGGGACATTTTATTAATGTTGACTATAAATCATAAACTAAGCATTTTTCAGCTGAAATAATGAATGTAGTCCTCTTAATTCTTGCTTCTAAAGCATACGCAAAAAGAAATTTCAATGTACAATGATGTTTTTAAAAAAACGGTCAAAATGTGCTCCACTCGGGCTGAAAACGCTTGTTTGGGACATTACATTAATGTTGACTATAAATCATAAACTAAGCATTTTTCAGCTGAAATAATGAATGTAGTCCTCTTAATTCTTGCTTCTAAAGCATACGCAAGCAGAAATTTCAATGTACAATGATGTTTTTAAAAAAAGGGTCAAAATGTGCTCCACTCGGGCTGAAAACGCTTGTTCGGAACATTTCATTAATGTTGACTATAAATCATAAACTAAGCATTTTTCAGCTGAAATAATGAATGTAGTCCTCTTAATTCTTGCTTCTAAAGCATACGCAAGCAGAAATTTCAATGTACAATGATGTTTTTAAAAAAACGGTCAAAATGTGCTCCACTCGGGCTGAAAACGCTTGTTTGGAACATTTCCTTAATGTTGACTATAAATCATAAACTAAGCATTTTTCAGCTGAAATAATGAATGTAGTCCTCTTAATTCTTGCTTCTAAAGCATACGCAAGCAGAAATTTCAATGTACAATGATGTTTTTAAAAAAAACAGTCAAAATGCGCTCCACTCGGGCTGAAAACGCTGTTGGGGACATTTCATTAATGTTGACTACAAATCAAAAACTAAGCATTTTTCAGCTGAAATAATGAATGTAGTCCTCTTAATTCTTGCTTCTAAAGCATACGCAAGCAGAAATTTCAATGTACAATGATGTTTTTAAAAAAAGGGTCAAAATGTGCTCCACTCGGGCTGAAAACGCTTGTTTGGAACATTTCATTAATGTTGACTATAAATCATAAACTAAGCATTTTTCAGCTGAAATAATGAATGTAGTCCTCTTAATTCTTGCTTCTAAAGCATACGCAAAAAGAAATTTCAATGTACAATGATGTTTTTAAAAAAACAGTCAAAATGTGCTCCACTCGGGCTGAAAACGCTTGTTTGGGACATGACATTAATGTTGACTATAAATCATAAACTAAGCATTTTTCAGCTGAAATAATGAATGTAGTCCTCTTAATTCTTGCTTCTAAAGCATACGCAAGCAGAAATTTCAATGTACAATGATGTTTTTAAAAAAACAGTCAAAATGTGCTCCACTCGGGCTGAAAACGCTTGTTTGGGACATTACATTAATGTTGACTATAAATCATAAACTAAGCATTTTTCAGCTGAAATAATGAATGTAGTCCTCTTAATTCTTGCTTCTAAAGCATACGCAAAAAGAAATTTCAATGTACAATGATGTTTTTTAAAAAACGGTCAAAATGTGCTCCACTCGGGCTGAAAACGCTTGTTTGGAACATTTCCTTAATGTTGACTATAAATCATAAACTAAGCATTTTTCAGCTGAAATAATGAATGTAGTCCTCTTAATTCTTGCTTCTAAAGCATACGCAAGCAGAAATTTCAATGTACAATGATGTTTTTAAAAAAAACAGTCAAAATGCGCTCCACTCGGGCTGAAAACGCTGTTGGGGACATTTCATTAATGTTGACTACAAATCAAAAACTAAGCATTTTTCAGCTGAAATAATGAATGTAGTCCTCTTAATTCTTGCTTCTAAAGCATACGCAAGCAGAAATTTCAATGTACAATGATGTTTTTAAAAAAAGGGTCAAAATGTGCTCCACTCGGGCTGAAAACGCTTGTTTGGAACATTTCATTAATGTTGACTATAAATCATAAACTAAGCATTTTTCAGCTGAAATAATGAATGTAGTCCTCTTAATTCTTGCTTCTAAAGCATACGCAAGCAGAAATTTCAATGTACAATGATGTTTTTAAAAAAACAGTCAAAATGTGCTCCACTCGGGCTGAAAACGCTTGTTTGGGACATGACATTAATGTTGACTATAAATCATAAACTAAGCATTTTTCAGCTGAAATAATGAATGTAGTCCTCTTAATTCTTGCTTCTAAAGCATACGCAAGCAGAAATTTCAATGTACAATGATGTTTTTAAAAAAACAGTCAAAATGTGCTCCACTCGGGCTGAAAACGCTTGTTTGGGACATTACATTAATGTTGACTATAAATCATAAACTAAGCATTTTTCAGCTGAAATAATGAATGTAGTCCTCTTAATTCTTGCTTCTAAAGCATACGCAAAAAGAAATTTCAATGTACAATGATGTTTTTTAAAAAACGGTCAAAATGTGCTCCACTCGGGCTGAAAACGCTTGTTCGGAACATTTCCTTAATGTTGACTATAAATCATAAACTAAGCATTTTTCAGCTGAAATAATGAATGTAGTCCTCTTAATTCTTGCTTCTAAAGCATACGCAAGCAGAAATTTCAATGTACAATGATGTTTTTAGAAAAAACAGTCAAAATGCGCTCCACTCGGGCTGAAAACGCTGTTGGGGACATTTCATTAATGTTGACTACAAATCAAAAACTAAGCATTTTTCAGCTGAAATAATGAATGTAGTCCTCTTAATTCTTGCTTCTAAAGCATACGCAAGCAGAAATTTCAATGTACAATGATGTTTTTAAAAAAAGGGTCAAAATGTGCTCCACTCGGGCTGAAAACGCTTGTTTGGAACATTTCATTAATGTTGACTATAAATCATAAACTAAGCATTTTTCAGCTGAAATAATGAATGTAGTCCTCTTAATTCTTGCTTCTAAAGCATACGCAAGCAGAAATTTCAATGTACAATGATGTTTTTAAAAAAACGGTCAAAATGTGCTCCACTCGGGCTGAAAACGCTTGTTTGGAACATTTCCTTAATGTTGACTATAAATCATAAACTAAGCATTTTTCAGCTGAAATAATGAATGTAGTCCTCTTAATTCTTGCTTCTAAAGCATACGCAAGCAGAAATTTCAATGTACAATGATGTTTTTAAAAAAAACAGTCAAAATGCGCTCCACTCGGGCTGAAAACGCTGTTGGGGACATTTCATTAATGTTGACTACAAATCAAAAACTAAGCATTTTTCAGCTGAAATAATGAATGTAGTCCTCTTAATTCTTGCTTCTAAAGCATACGCAAGCAGAAATTTCAATGTACAATGATGTTTTTAAAAAAAGGGTCAATATGTGCTCCACTCGGGCTGAAAACGCTTGTTTGGAACATTTCATTAATGTTGACTATAAATCATAAACTAAGCATTTTTCAGCTGAAATAATGAATGTAGTCCTCTTAATTCTTGCTTCTAAAGCATACGCAAGCAGAAATTTCAATGTACAATGATGTTTTTAAAAAAGCAGTCAAAATGTGCTCCACTCGGGCTGAAAACGCTTGTTTGGGACATGACATTAATGTTGACTATAAATCATAAACTAAGCATTTTTCAGCTGAAATAATGAATGTAGTCCTCTTAATTCTTGCTTCTAAAGCATACGCAAGCAGAAATTTCAATGTACAATGATGTTTTTAAAAAAAGGGTCAAAATGTGCTCCACTCGGGCTGAAAACGCTTGTTTGGAACATTTCATTAATGTTGACTATAAATCATAAACTAAGCATTTTTCAGCTGAAATAATGAATGTAGTCCTCTTAATTCTTGCTTCTAAAGCATACGCAAGCAGAAATTTCAATGTACAATGATGTTTTTAAAAAAACGGTCAAAATGTGCTCCACTCGGGCTGAAAACGCTTGTTTGGAACATTTCCTTAATGTTGACTATAAATCATAAACTAAGCATTTTTCAGCTGAAATAATGAATGTAGTCCTCTTAATTCTTGCTTCTAAAGCATACGCAAGCAGAAATTTCAATGTACAATGATGTTTTTAAAAAAAACAGTCAAAATGCGCTCCACTCGGGCTGAAAACGCTGTTGGGGACATTTCATTAATGTTGACTACAAATCAAAAACTAAGCATTTTTCAGCTGAAATAATGAATGTAGTCCTCTTAATTCTTGCTTCTAAAGCATACGCAAGCAGAAATTTCAATGTACAATGATGTTTTTAAAAAAAGGGTCAAAATGTGCTCCACTCGGGCTGAAAACGCTTGTTTGGAACATTTCATTAATGTTGACTATAAATCATAAACTAAGCATTTTTCAGCTGAAATAATGAATGTAGTCCTCTTAATTCTTGCTTCTAAAGCATACGCAAGCAGAAATTTCAATGTACAATGATGTTTTTAAAAAAACAGTCAAAATGTGCTCCACTCGGGCTGAAAACGCTTGTTTGGGACATGACATTAATGTTGACTATAAATCATAAACTAAGCATTTTTCAGCTGAAATAATGAATGTAGTCCTCTTAATTCTTGCTTCTAAAGCATACGCAAGCAGAAATTTCAATGTACAATGATGTTTTTAAAAAAACAGTCAAAATGTGCTCCACTCGGGCTGAAAACGCTTGTTTGGGACATGACATTAATGTTGACTATAAATCATAAACTAAGCATTTTTCAGCTGAAATAATGAATGTAGTCCTCTTAATTCTTGCTTCTAAAGCATACGCAAAAAGAAATTTCAATGTACAATGATGTTTTTTAAAAAACGGTCAAAATGTGCTCCACTCGGGCTGAAAACGCTTGTTCGGAACATTTCCTTAATGTAGACTATAAATCATAAACTAAGCATTTTTCAGCTGAAATAATGAATGTAGTCCTCTTAATTCTTGCTTCTAAAGCATACGCAAGCAGAAATTTCAATGTACAATGATGTTTTTAAAAAAAACAGTCAAAATGCGCTCCACTCGGGCTGAAAACGCTGTTGGGGACATTTCATTAATGTTGACTACAAATCAAAAACTAAGCATTTTTCAGCTGAAATAATGAATGTAGTCCTCTTAATTCTTGCTTCTAAAGCATACGCAAGCAGAAATTTCAATGTACAATGATGTTTTTAAAAAAAGGGTCAAAATGTGCTCCACTCGGGCTGAAAACGCTTGTTTGGAACATTTCATTAATGTTGACTATAAATCATAAACTAAGCATTTTTCAGCTGAAATAATGAATGTAGTCCTCTTAATTCTTGCTTCTAAAGCATACGCAAGCAGAAATTTCAATGTACAATGATGTTTTTAAAAAAGCAGTCAAAATGTGCTCCACTCGGGCTGAAAACGCTTGTTTGGGACATGACATTAATGTTGACTATAAATCATAAACTAAGCATTTTTCAGCTGAAATAATGAATGTAGTCCTCTTAATTCTTGCTTCTAAAGCATACGCAAAAAGAAATTTCAATGTACAATGATGTTTTTTAAAAAACGGTCAAAATGTGCTCCACTCGGGCTGAAAACGCTTGTTCGGAACATTTCCTTAATGTTGACTATAAATCATAAACTAAGCATTTTTCAGCTGAAATAATGAATGTAGTCCTCTTAATTCTTGCTTCTAAAGCATACGCAAGCAGAAATTTCAATGTACAATGATGTTTTTAAAAAAAACAGTCAAAATGCGCTCCACTCGGGCTGAAAACGCTGTTGGGGACATGACATTAATGTTGACTATAAATCATAAACTAAGCATTTTTCAGCTGAAATAATGAATGTAGTCCTCTTAATTCTTGCTTCTAAAGCATACGCAAGCAGAAATTTCAATGTACAATGATGTTTTTAAAAAAAGGGTCAAAATGTGCTCCACTCGGGCTGAAAACGCTTGTTTGGAACATTTCATTAATGTTGACTATAAATCATAAACTAAGCATTTTTCAGCTGAAATAATGAATGTAGTCCTCTTAATTCTTGCTTCTAAAGCATACGCAAGCAGAAATTTCAATGTACAATGATGTTTTTAAAAAAACAGTCAAAATGTGCTCCACTCGGGCTGAAAACGCTTGTTTGGGACATGACATTAATGTTGACTATAAATCATAAACTAAGCATTTTTCAGCTGAAATAATGAATGTAGTCCTCTTAATTCTTGCTTCTAAAGCATACGCAAAAAGAAATTTCAATGTACAATGATGTTTTTTAAAAAACGGTCAAAATGTGCTCCACTCGGGCTGAAAACGCTTGTTCGGAACATTTCCTTAATGTTGACTATAAATCATAAACTAAGCATTTTTCAGCTGAAATAATGAATGTAGTCCTCTTAATTCTTGCTTCTAAAGCATACGCAAGCAGAAATTTCAATGTACAATGATGTTTTTAAAAAAAACAGTCAAAATGCGCTCCACTCGGGCTGAAAACGCTGTTGGGGACATTTCATTAATGTTGACTACAAATCAAAAACTAAGCATTTTTCAGCTGAAATAATGAATGTAGTCCTCTTAATTCTTGCTTCTAAAGCATACGCAAGCAGAAATTTCAATGTACAATGATGTTTTTAAAAAAGGGTCAAAATGTGCTCCACTCGGGCTGAAAACGCTTGTTTGGAACATTTCATTAATGTTGACTATAAATCATAAACTAAGCATTTTTCAGCTGAAATAATGAATGTAGTCCTCTTAATTCTTGCTTCTAAAGCATACGCAAGCAGAAATTTCAATGTACAATGATGTTTTTAAAAAAACAGTCAAAATGTGCTCCACTCGGGCTGAAAACGCTTGTTTGGGACATGACATTAATGTTGACTATAAATCATAAACTAAGCATTTTTCAGCTGAAATAATGAATGTAGTCCTCTTAATTCTTGCTTCTAAAGCATACGCAAGCAGAAATTTCAATGTACAATGATGTTTTTAAAAAAACAGTCAAAATGTGCTCCACTCGGGCTGAAAACGCTTGTTTGGAACATTTCATTAATGTTGACTATAAATCATAAACTAAGCATTTTTCAGCTGAAATAATGAATGTAGTCCTCTTAATTCTTGCTTCTAAAGCATACGCAAGCAGAAATTTCAATGTACAATGATGTTTTTAAAAAAACAGTCAAAATGTGCTCCACTCGGGCTGAAAACGCTGTTGGGGACATTTCATTAATGTTGACTATAAATCATAAACTAAGCATTTTTCAGCTGAAATAATGAATGTAGTCCTTTTAATTCTTGCTTCTAAAGCATACGCAAGCAGAAATTTCAATGTACAATGATGTTTTTAAAAAAAACAGTCAAAATGTGCTCCACTCGGGCTGAAAACGCTGTTGGGGACATTTCATTAATGTTGACTATAAATCAAAAACTAAGCATTTTTCAGCTGAAATAATGAATGTAGTCCTCTTAATTCTTGCTTCTAAAGCATACGCAAGCAGAAATTTCAATGTACAATGATGTTTTTAAAAAAACGGTCAAAATGTGCTCCACTCGGGCTGAAAACGCTTGTTCGGAACATTTCCTTAATGTTGACTATAAATCATAAACTAAGCATTTTTCAGCTGAAATAATGAATGTAGTCCTCTTAATTCTTGCTTCTAAAGCATACGCAAGCAGAAATTTCAATGTACAATGATGTTTTTAAAAAAAACAGTCAAAATGCGCTCCACTCGGGCTGAAAACGCTGTTGGGGACATTTCATTAATGTTGACTACAAATCAAAAACTAAGCATTTTTCAGCTGAAATAATGAATGTAGTCCTCTTAATTCTTGCTTCTAAAGCATACGCAAGCAGAAATTTCAATGTACAATGATGTTTTTAAAAAAAGGGTCAAAATGTGCTCCACTCGGGCTGAAAACGCTTGTTTGGAACATTTCATTAATGTTGACTATAAATCATAAACTAAGCATTTTTCAGCTGAAATAATGAATGTAGTCCTCTTAATTCTTGCTTCTAAAGCATACGCAAGCAGAAATTTCAATGTACAATGATGTTTTTAAAAAAGCAGTCAAAATGTGCTCCACTCGGGCTGAAAACGCTTGTTTGGGACATGACATTAATGTTGACTATAAATCATAAACTAAGCATTTTTCAGCTGAAATAATGAATGTAGTCCTCTTAATTCTTGCTTCTAAAGCATACGCAAAAAGAAATTTCAATGTACAATGATGTTTTTTAAAAAACGGTCAAAATGTGCTCCACTCGGGCTGAAAACGCTTGTTCGGAACATTTCCTTAATGTTGACTATAAATCATAAACTAAGCATTTTTCAGCTGAAATAATGAATGTAGTCCTCTTAATTCTTGCTTCTAAAGCATACGCAAGCAGAAATTTCAATGTACAATGATGTTTTTAAAAAAAACAGTCAAAATGCGCTCCACTCGGGCTGAAAACGCTGTTGGGGACATTTCATTAATGTTGACTACAAATCAAAAACTAAGCATTTTTCAGCTGAAATAATGAATGTAGTCCTCTTAATTCTTGCTTCTAAAGCATACGCAAGCAGAAATTTCAATGTACAATGATGTTTTTAAAAAAGGGTCAAAATGTGCTCCACTCGGGCTGAAAACGCTTGTTTGGAACATTTCATTAATGTTGACTATAAATCATAAACTAAGCATTTTTCAGCTGAAATAATGAATGTAGTCCTCTTAATTCTTGCTTCTAAAGCATACGCAAGCAGAAATTTCAATGTACAATGATGTTTTTAAAAAAACAGTCAAAATGTGCTCCACTCGGGCTGAAAACGCTGTTGGGGACATTTCATTAATGTTGACTATAAATCATAAACTAAGCATTTTTCAGCTGAAATAATGAATGTAGTCCTTTTAATTCTTGCTTCTAAAGCATACGCAAGCAGAAATTTCAATGTACAATGATGTTTTTAAAAAAAACAGTCAAAATGTGCTCCACTCGGGCTGAAAACGCTGTTGGGGACATTTCATTAATGTTGACTATAAATCAAAAACTAAGCATTTTTCAGCTGAAATAATGAATGTAGTCCTCTTAATTCTTGCTTCTAAAGCATACGCAAGCAGAAATTTCAATGTACAATGATGTTTTTAAAAAAACGGTCAAAATGTGCTCCACTCGGGCTGAAAACGCTTGTTCGGAACATTTCCTTAATGTTGACTATAAATCATAAACTAAGCATTTTTCAGCTGAAATAATGAATGTAGTCCTCTTAATTCTTGCTTCTAAAGCATACGCAAGCAGAAATTTCAATGTACAATGATGTTTTTAAAAAAAACAGTCAAAATGCGCTCCACTCGGGCTGAAAACGCTGTTGGGGACATTTCATTAATGTTGACTACAAATCAAAAACTAAGCATTTTTCAGCTGAAATAATGAATGTAGTCCTCTTAATTCTTGCTTCTAAAGCATACGCAAGCAGAAATTTCAATGTACAATGATGTTTTTTAAAAAACGGTCAAAATGTGCTCCACTCGGGCTGAAAACGCTTGTTCGGAACATTTCCTTAATGTTGACTATAAATCATAAACTAAGCATTTTTCAGCTGAAATAATGAATGTAGTCCTCTTAATTCTTGCTTCTAAAGCATACGCAAGCAGAAATTTCAATGTACAATGATGTTTTTAAAAAAAACAGTCAAAATGCGCTCCACTCGGGCTGAAAACGCTGTTGGGGACATGACATTAATGTTGACTATAAATCATAAACTAAGCATTTTTCAGCTGAAATAATGAATGTAGTCCTCTTAATTCTTGCTTCAAAAGCATACGCAAGCAGAAATTTCAATGTACAATGATGTTTTTAAAAAAAGGGTCAAAATGTGCTCCACTCGGGCTGAAAACGCTTGTTTGGAACATTTCATTAATGTTGACTATAAATCATAAACTAAGCATTTTTCAGCTGAAATAATGAATGTAGTCCTCTTAATTCTTGCTTCTAAAGCATACGCAAGCAGAAATTTCAATGTACAATGATGTTTTTAAAAAAACAGTCAAAATGTGCTCCACTCGGGCTGAAAACGCTGTTGGGGACATTTCATTAATGTTGACTACAAATCAAAAACTAAGCATTTTTCAGCTGAAATAATGAATGTAGTCCTCTTAATTCTTGCTTCTAAAGCATACGCAAGCAGAAATTTCAATGTACAATGATGTTTTTAAAAAAAGGGTCAAAATGTGCTCCACTCGGGCTGAAAACGCTTGTTTGGAACATTTCATTAATGTTGACTATAAATCATAAACTAAGCATTTTTCAGCTGAAATAATGAATGTAGTCCTCTTAATTCTTGCTTCTAAAGCATACGCAAGCAGAAATTTCAATGTACAATGATGTTTTTAAAAAAACAGTCAAAATGTGCTCCACTCGGGCTGAAAACGCTTGTTTGGGACATGACATTAATGTTGACTATAAATCATAAACTAAGCATTTTTCAGCTGAAATAATGAATGTAGTCCTCTTAATTCTTGCTTCTAAAGCATACGCAAAAAGAAATTTCAATGTACAATGATGTTTTTTAAAAAACGGTCAAAATGTGCTCCACTCGGGCTGAAAACGCTTGTTCGGAACATTTCCTTAATGTTGACTATAAATCATAAACTAAGCATTTTTCAGCTGAAATAATGAATGTAGTCCTCTTAATTCTTGCTTCTAAAGCATACGCAAGCAGAAATTTCAATGTACAATGATGTTTTTAAAAAAAACAGTCAAAATGCGCTCCACTCGGGCTGAAAACGCTGTTGGGGACATTTCATTAATGTTGACTACAAATCAAAAACTAAGCATTTTTCAGCTGAAATAATGAATGTAGTCCTCTTAATTCTTGCTTCTAAAGCATACGCAAGCAGAAATTTCAATGTACAATGATGTTTTTAAAAAAAGGGTCAAAATGTGCTCCACTCGGGCTGAAAACGCTTGTTTGGAACATTTCATTAATGTTGACTATAAATCATAAACTAAGCATTTTTCAGCTGAAATAATGAATGTAGTCCTCTTAATTCTTGCTTCTAAAGCATACGCAAGCAGAAATTTCAATGTACAATGATGTTTTTAAAAAAGCAGTCAAAATGTGCTCCACTCGGGCTGAAAACGCTTGTTTGGGACATGACATTAATGTTGACTATAAATCATAAACTAAGCATTTTTCAGCTGAAATAATGAATGTAGTCCTCTTAATTCTTGCTTCTAAAGCATACGCAAAAAGAAATTTCAATGTACAATGATGTTTTTTAAAAAACGGTCAAAATGTGCTCCACTCGGGCTGAAAACGCTTGTTCGGAACATTTCCTTAATGTTGACTATAAATCATAAACTAAGCATTTTTCAGCTGAAATAATGAATGTAGTCCTCTTAATTCTTGCTTCTAAAGCATACGCAAGCAGAAATTTCAATGTACAATGATGTTTTTAAAAAAAACAGTCAAAATGCGCTCCACTCGGGCTGAAAACGCTGTTGGGGACATTTCATTAATGTTGACTACAAATCAAAAACTAAGCATTTTTCAGCTGAAATAATGAATGTAGTCCTCTTAATTCTTGCTTCTAAAGCATACGCAAGCAGAAATTTCAATGTACAATGATGTTTTTAAAAAAAGGGTCAAAATGTGCTCCACTCGGGCTGAAAACGCTTGTTTGGAACATTTCATTAATGTTGACTATAAATCATAAACTAAGCATTTTTCAGCTGAAATAATGAATGTAGTCCTCTTAATTCTTGCTTCTAAAGCATACGCAAGCAGAAATTTCAATGTACAATGATGTTTTTAAAAAAACAGTCAAAATGTGCTCCACTCGGGCTGAAAACGCTTGTTTGGGACATGACATTAATGTTGACTATAAATCATAAACTAAGCATTTTTCAGCTGAAATAATGAATGTAGTCCTCTTAATTCTTGCTTCTAAAGCATACGCAAAAAGAAATTTCAATGTACAATGATGTTTTTTAAAAAACGGTCAAAATGTGCTCCACTCGGGCTGAAAACGCTTGTTCGGAACATTTCCTTAATGTTGACTATAAATCATAAACTAAGCATTTTTCAGCTGAAATAATGAATGTAGTCCTCTTAATTCTTGCTTCTAAAGCATACGCAAGCAGAAATTTCAATGTACAATGATGTTTTTAAAAAAAACAGTCAAAATGCGCTCCACTCGGGCTGAAAACGCTGTTGGGGACATTTCATTAATGTTGACTACAAATCAAAAACTAAGCATTTTTCAGCTGAAATAATGAATGTAGTCCTCTTAATTCTTGCTTCTAAAGCATACGCAAGCAGAAATTTCAATGTACAATGATGTTTTTAAAAAAGGGTCAAAATGTGCTCCACTCGGGCTGAAAACGCTTGTTTGGAACATTTCATTAATGTTGACTATAAATCATAAACTAAGCATTTTTCAGCTGAAATAATGAATGTAGTCCTCTTAATTCTTGCTTCTAAAGCATACGCAAGCAGAAATTTCAATGTACAATGATGTTTTTAAAAAAACAGTCAAAATGTGCTCCACTCGGGCTGAAAACGCTTGTTTGGGACATGACATTAATGTTGACTATAAATCATAAACTAAGCATTTTTCAGCTGAAATAATGAATGTAGTCCTCTTAATTCTTGCTTCTAAAGCATACGCAAGCAGAAATTTCAATGTACAATGATGTTTTTAAAAAAACAGTCAAAATGTGCTCCACTCGGGCTGAAAACGCTTGTTTGGGACATTACATTAATGTTAACTATAAATCATAAACTAAGCATTTTTCAGCTGAAATAATGAATGTAGTCCTCTTAATTCTTGCTTCTAAAGCATACGCAAAAAGAAATTTCAATGTACAATGATGTTTTTTAAAAAACGGTCAAAATGTGCTCCACTCGGGCTGAAAACGCTTGTTCGGAACATTTCCTTAATGTTGACTATAAATCATAAACTAAGCATTTTTCAGCTGAAATAATGAATGTAGTCCTCTTAATTCTTGCTTCTAAAGCATACGCAAGCAGAAATTTCAATGTACAATGATGTTTTTAAAAAAAACAGTCAAAATGCGCTCCACTCGGGCTGAAAACGCTGTTGGGGACATTTCATTAATGTTGACTACAAATCAAAAACTAAGCATTTTTCAGCTGAAATAATGAAAGTAGTCCTCTTAATTCTTGCTTCTAAAGCATACGCAAGCAGAAATTTCAATGTACAATGATGTTTTTAAAAAAAAACAGTCAAAATGTGCTCCACTCGGGCTGAAAACGCTGTTGGGGACATTTCATTAATGTTGACTACAAATCAAAAACTAAGCATTTTTCAGCTGAAATAATGAATGTAGTCCTCTTAATTCTTGCTTCTAAAGCATTCGCAAGCAGAAATTTCAATGTACAATGATGTTTTTAAAAAAACAGTCAAAATGTGCTCCACTCGGGCTGAAAACGCTGTTGGGGACATTTCATTAATGTTGACTATAAATCATAAACTAAGCATTTTTCAGCTGAAATAATGAATGTAGTCCTCTTAATTCTTGCTTCTAAAGCATACGCAAGCAGAAATTTCAATGTACAATGATGTTTTTAAAAAAACGGTCAAAATGTGCTCCACTCGGGCTGAAAACGCTTGTTTGGAACATTTCCTTAATGTTGACTATAAATCATAAACTAAGCATTTTTCAGCTGAAATAATGAATGTAGTCCTCTTAATTCTTGCTTCTAAAGCATACGCAAGCAGAAATTTCAATGTACAATGATGTTTTTAAAAAAAACAGTCAAAATGCGCTCCACTCGGGCTGAAAACGCTGTTGGGGACATTTCATTAATGTTGACTACAAATCAAAAACTAAGCATTTTTCAGCTGAAATAATGAATGTAGTCCTCTTAATTCTTGCTTCTAAAGCATACGCAAGCAGAAATTTCAATGTACAATGATGTTTTTAAAAAAAGGGTCAAAATGTGCTCCACTCGGGCTGAAAACACTTGTTTGGAACATTTCATTAATGTTGACTATAAATCATAAACTAAGCATTTTTCAGCTGAAATAATGAATGTAGTCCTCTTAATTCTTGCTTCTAAAGCATACGCAAGCAGAAATTTCAATGTACAATGATGTTTTTAAAAAAACAGTCAAAATGTGCTCCACTCGGGCTGAAAACGCTTGTTTGGGACATGACATTAATGTTGACTATAAATCATAAACTAAGCATTTTTCAGCTGAAATAATGAATGTAGTCCTCTTAATTCTTGCTTCTAAAGCATACGCAAGCAGAAATTTCAATGTACAATGATGTTTTTAAAAAAACAGTCAAAATGTGCTCCACTCGGGCTGAAAACGCTTGTTTGGGACATGACATTAATGTTGACTATAAATCATAAACTAAGCATTTTTCAGCTGAAATAATGAATGTAGTCCTCTTAATTCTTGCTTCTAAAGCATACGCAAAAAGAAATTTCAATGTACAATGATGTTTTTTAAAAAACGGTCAAAATGTGCTCCACTCGGGCTGAAAACGCTTGTTCGGAACATTTCCTTAATGTTGACTATAAATCATAAACTAAGCATTTTTCAGCTGAAATAATGAATGTAGTCCTCTTAATTCTTGCTTCTAAAGCATACGCAAGCAGAAATTTCAATGTACAATGATGTTTTTAGAAAAAACAGTCAAAATGCGCTCCACTCGGGCTGAAAACGCTGTTGGGGACATTTCATTAATGTTGACTACAAATCAAAAACTAAGCATTTTTCAGCTGAAATAATGAATGTAGTCCTCTTAATTCTTGCTTCTAAAGCATACGCAAGCAGAAATTTCAATGTACAATGATGTTTTTAAAAAAAGGGTCAAAATGTGCTCCACTCGGGCTGAAAACGCTTGTTTGGAACATTTCATTAATGTTGACTATAAATCATAAACTAAGCATTTTTCAGCTGAAATAATGAATGTAGTCCTCTTAATTCTTGCTTCTAAAGCATACGCAAGCAGAAATTTCAATGTACAATGATGTTTTTAAAAAAACAGTCAAAATGTGCTCCACTCGGGCTGAAAACGCTTGTTTGGGACATGACATTAATGTTGACTATAAATCATAAACTAAGCATTTTTCAGCTGAAATAATGAATGTAGTCCTCTTAATTCTTGCTTCTAAAGCATACGCAAGCAGAAATTTCAATGTACAATGATGTTTTTAAAAAAAGGGTCAAAATGTGCTCCACTCGGGCTGAAAACGCTTGTTTGGAACATTTCATTAATGTTGACTATAAATCATAAACTAAGCATTTTTCAGCTGAAATAATGAATGTAGTCCTCTTAATTCTTGCTTCTAAAGCATACGCAAGCAGAAATTTCAATGTACAATGATGTTTTTAAAAAAACAGTCAAAATGTGCTCCACTCGGGCTGAAAACGCTTGTTTGGGACATGACATTAATGTTGACTATAAATCATAAACTAAGCATTTTTCAGCTGAAATAATGAATGTAGTCCTCTTAATTCTTGCTTCTAAAGCATACGCAAGCAGAAATTTCAATGTACAATGATGTTTTTAAAAAAAGGGTCAAAATGTGCTCCACTCGGGCTGAAAACGCTTGTTTGGAACATTTCATTAATGTTGACTATAAATCATAAACTAAGCATTTTTCAGCTGAAATAATGAATGTAGTCCTCTTAATTCTTGCTTCTAAAGCATACGCAAGCAGAAATTTCAATGTACAATGATGTTTTTAAAAAAGCAGTCAAAATGTGCTCCACTCGGGCTGAAAACGCTTGTTTGGGACATGACATTAATGTTGACTATAAATCATAAACTAAGCATTTTTCAGCTGAAATAATGAATGTAGTCCTCTTAATTCTTGCTTCTAAAGCATACGCAAGCAGAAATTTCAATGTACAATGATGTTTTTAAAAAAACAGTCAAAATGTGCTCCACTCGGGCTGAAAACGCTTGTTTGGGACATTACATTAATGTTGACTATAAATCATAAACTAAGCATTTTTCAGCTGAAATAATGAATGTAGTCCTCTTAATTCTTGCTTCTAAAGCATACGCAAAAAGAAATTTCAATGTACAATGATGTTTTTTAAAAAACGGTCAAAATGTGCTCCACTCGGGCTGAAAACGCTTGTTCGGAACATTTCCTTAATGTTGACTATAAATCATAAACTAAGCATTTTTCAGCTGAAATAATGAATGTAGTCCTCTTAATTCTTGCTTCTAAAGCATACGCAAGCAGAAATTTCAATGTACAATGATGTTTTTAAAAAAAACAGTCAAAATGCGCTCCACTCGGGCTGAAAACGCTGTTGGGGACATTTCATTAATGTTGACTACAAATCAAAAACTAAGCATTTTTCAGCTGAAATAATGAATGTAGTCCTCTTAATTCTTGCTTCTAAAGCATACGCAAGCAGAAATTTCAATGTACAATGATGTTTTTAAAAAAAGGGTCAAAATGTGCTCCACTCGGGCTGAAAACGCTTGTTTGGAACATTTCATTAATGTTGACTATAAATCATAAACTAAGCATTTTTCAGCTGAAATAATGAATGTAGTCCTCTTAATTCTTGCTTCTAAAGCATACGCAAGCAGAAATTTCAATGTACAATGATGTTTTTAAAAAAACAGTCAAAATGTGCTCCACTCGGGCTGAAAACGCTTGTTTGGGACATGACATTAATGTTGACTATAAATCATAAACTAAGCATTTTTCAGCTGAAATAATGAATGTAGTCCTCTTAATTCTTGCTTCTAAAGCATACGCAAGCAGAAATTTCAATGTACAATGATGTTTTTAAAAAAAGGGTCAAAATGTGCTCCACTCGGGCTGAAAACGCTTGTTTGGAACATTTCATTAATGTTGACTATAAATCATAAACTAAGCATTTTTCAGCTGAAATAATGAATGTAGTCCTCTTAATTCTTGCTTCTAAAGCATACGCAAGCAGAAATTTCAATGTACAATGATGTTTTTAAAAAAACAGTCAAAATGTGCTCCACTCGGGCTGAAAACGCTTGTTTGGGACATGACATTAATGTTGACTATAAATCATAAACTAAGCATTTTTCAGCTGAAATAATGAATGTAGTCCTCTTAATTCTTGCTTCTAAAGCATACGCAAGCAGAAATTTCAATGTACAATGATGTTTTTAAAAAAAGGGTCAAAATGTGCTCCACTCGGGCTGAAAACGCTTGTTTGGAACATTTCATTAATGTTGACTATAAATCATAAACTAAGCATTTTTCAGCTGAAATAATGAATGTAGTCCTCTTAATTCTTGCTTCTAAAGCATACGCAAGCAGAAATTTCAATGTACAATGATGTTTTTAAAAAAGCAGTCAAAATGTGCTCCACTCGGGCTGAAAACGCTTGTTTGGGACATGACATTAATGTTGACTATAAATCATAAACTAAGCATTTTTCAGCTGAAATAATGAATGTAGTCCTCTTAATTCTTGCTTCTAAAGCATACGCAAAAAGAAATTTCAATGTACAATGATGTTTTTTAAAAAACGGTCAAAATGTGCTCCACTCGGGCTGAAAACGCTTGTTCGGAACATTTCCTTAATGTTGACTATAAATCATAAACTAAGCATTTTTCAGCTGAAATAATGAATGTAGTCCTCTTAATTCTTGCTTCTAAAGCATACGCAAGCAGAAATTTCAATGTACAATGATGTTTTTAAAAAAAACAGTCAAAATGCGCTCCACTCGGGCTGAAAACGCTGTTGGGGACATTTCATTAATGTTGACTACAAATCAAAAACTAAGCATTTTTCAGCTGAAATAATGAATGTAGTCCTCTTAATTCTTGCTTCTAAAGCATACGCAAGCAGAAATTTCAATGTACAATGATGTTTTTAAAAAAAGGGTCAAAATGTGCTCCACTCGGGCTGAAAACGCTTGTTTGGAACATTTCATTAATGTTGACTATAAATCATAAACTAAGCATTTTTCAGCTGAAATAATGAATGTAGTCCTCTTAATTCTTGCTTCTAAAGCATACGCAAGCAGAAATTTCAATGTACAATGATGTTTTTAAAAAAACAGTCAAAATGTGCTCCACTCGGGCTGAAAACGCTTGTTTGGGACATGACATTAATGTTGACTATAAATCATAAACTAAGCATTTTTCAGCTGAAATAATGAATGTAGTCCTCTTAATTCTTGCTTCTAAAGCATACGCAAAAAGAAATTTCAATGTACAATGATGTTTTTTAAAAAACGGTCAAAATGTGCTCCACTCGGGCTGAAAACGCTTGTTCGGAACATTTCCTTAATGTTGACTATAAATCATAAACTAAGCATTTTTCAGCTGAAATAATGAATGTAGTCCTCTTAATTCTTGCTTCTAAAGCATACGCAAGCAGAAATTTCAATGTACAATGATGTTTTTAAAAAAAACAGTCAAAATGCGCTCCACTCGGGCTGAAAACGCTGTTGGGGACATTTCATTAATGTTGACTACAAATCAAAAACTAAGCATTTTTCAGCTGAAATAATGAATGTAGTCCTCTTAATTCTTGCTTCTAAAGCATACGCAAGCAGAAATTTCAATGTACAATGATGTTTTTAAAAAAGGGTCAAAATGTGCTCCACTCGGGCTGAAAACGCTTGTTTGGAACATTTCATTAATGTTGACTATAAATCATAAACTAAGCATTTTTCAGCTGAAATAATGAATGTAGTCCTCTTAATTCTTGCTTCTAAAGCATACGCAAGCAGAAATTTCAATGTACAATGATGTTTTTAAAAAAACAGTCAAAATGTGCTCCACTCGGGCTGAAAACGCTTGTTTGGGACATGACATTAATGTTGACTATAAATCATAAACTAAGCATTTTTCAGCTGAAATAATGAATGTAGTCCTCTTAATTCTTGCTTCTAAAGCATACGCAAGCAGAAATTTCAATGTACAATGATGTTTTTAAAAAAACAGTCAAAATGTGCTCCACTCGGGCTGAAAACGCTTGTTTGGGACATTACATTAATGTTAACTATAAATCATAAACTAAGCATTTTTCAGCTGAAATAATGAATGTAGTCCTCTTAATTCTTGCTTCTAAAGCATACGCAAAAAGAAATTTCAATGTACAATGATGTTTTTTAAAAAACGGTCAAAATGTGCTCCACTCGGGCTGAAAACGCTTGTTCGGAACATTTCCTTAATGTTGACTATAAATCATAAACTAAGCATTTTTCAGCTGAAATAATGAATGTAGTCCTCTTAATTCTTGCTTCTAAAGCATACGCAAGCAGAAATTTCAATGTACAATGATGTTTTTAAAAAAAACAGTCAAAATGCGCTCCACTCGGGCTGAAAACGCTGTTGGGGACATTTCATTAATGTTGACTACAAATCAAAAACTAAGCATTTTTCAGCTGAAATAATGAAAGTAGTCCTCTTAATTCTTGCTTCTAAAGCATACGCAAGCAGAAATTTCAATGTACAATGATGTTTTTAAAAAAAACAGTCAAAATGTGCTCCACTCGGGCTGAAAACGCTGTTGGGGACATTTCATTAATGTTGACTACAAATCAAAAACTAAGCATTTTTCAGCTGAAATAATGAATGTAGTCCTCTTAATTCTTGCTTCTAAAGCATTCGCAAGCAGAAATTTCAATGTACAATGATGTTTTTAAAAAAACAGTCAAAATGTGCTCCACTCGGGCTGAAAACGCTGTTGGGGACATTTCATTAATGTTGACTATAAATCATAAACTAAGCATTTTTCAGCTGAAATAATGAATGTAGTCCTCTTAATTCTTGCTTCTAAAGCATACGCAAGCAGAAATTTCAATGTACAATGATGTTTTTTAAAAAACGGTCAAAATGTGCTCCACTCGGGCTGAAAACGCTTGTTTGGAACATTTCCTTAATGTTGACTATAAATCATAAACTAAGCATTTTTCAGCTGAAATAATGAATGTAGTCCTCTTAATTCTTGCTTCTAAAGCATACGCAAGCAGAAATTTCAATGTACAATGATGTTTTTAAAAAAAACAGTCAAAATGCGCTCCACTCGGGCTGAAAACGCTGTTGGGGACATTTCATTAATGTTGACTACAAATCAAAAACTAAGCATTTTTCAGCTGAAATAATGAATGTAGTCCTCTTAATTCTTGCTTCTAAAGCATACGCAAGCAGAAATTTCAATGTACAATGATGTTTTTAAAAAAAGGGTCAAAATGTGCTCCACTCGGGCTGAAAACGCTTGTTTGGAACATTTCATTAATGTTGACTATAAATCATAAACTAAGCATTTTTCAGCTGAAATAATGAATGTAGTCCTCTTAATTCTTGCTTCTAAAGCATACGCAAGCAGAAATTTCAATGTACAATGATGTTTTTAAAAAAACAGTCAAAATGTGCTCCACTCGGGCTGAAAACGCTTGTTTGGGACATGACATTAATGTTGACTATAAATCATAAACTAAGCATTTTTCAGCTGAAATAATGAATGTAGTCCTCTTAATTCTTGCTTCTAAAGCATACGCAAGCAGAAATTTCAATGTACAATGATGTTTTTAAAAAAACAGTCAAAATGTGCTCCACTCGGGCTGAAAACGCTTGTTTGGGACATTACATTAATGTTGACTATAAATCATAAACTAAGCATTTTTCAGCTGAAATAATGAATGTAGTCCTCTTAATTCTTGCTTCTAAAGCATACGCAAAAAGAAATTTCAATGTACAATGATGTTTTTTAAAAAACGGTCAAAATGTGCTCCACTCGGGCTGAAAACGCTTGTTCGGAACATTTCCTTAATGTTGACTATAAATCATAAACTAAGCATTTTTCAGCTGAAATAATGAATGTAGTCCTCTTAATTCTTGCTTCTAAAGCATACGCAAGCAGAAATTTCAATGTACAATGATGTTTTTAAAAAAAACAGTCAAAATGCGCTCCACTCGGGCTGAAAACGCTGTTGGGGACATTTCATTAATGTTGACTACAAATCAAAAACTAAGCATTTTTCAGCTGAAATAATGAATGTAGTCCTCTTAATTCTTGCTTCTAAAGCATACGCAAGCAGAAATTTCAATGTAAAATGATGTTTTTAAAAAAAGGGTCAAAATGTGCTCCACTCGGGCTGAAAACGCTTGTTTGGAACATTTCATTAATGTTGACTATAAATCATAAACTAAGCATTTTTCAGCTGAAATAATGAATGTAGTCCTCTTAATTCTTGCTTCTAAAGCATACGCAAGCAGAAATTTCAATGTACAATGATGTTTTTAAAAAAACAGTCAAAATGTGCTCCACTCGGGCTGAAAACGCTTGTTTGGGACATGACATTAATGTTGACTATAAATCATAAACTAAGCATTTTTCAGCTGAAATAATGAATGTAGTCCTCTTAATTCTTGCTTCTAAAGCATACGCAAGCAGAAATTTCAATGTACAATGATGTTTTTAAAAAAAGGGTCAAAATGTGCTCCACTCGGGCTGAAAACGCTTGTTTGGAACATTTCATTAATGTTGACTATAAATCATAAACTAAGCATTTTTCAGCTGAAATAATGAATGTAGTCCTCTTAATTCTTGCTTCTAAAGCATACGCAAGCAGAAATTTCAATGTACAATGATGTTTTTAAAAAAAGGGTCAAAATGTGCTCCACTCGGGCTGAAAACGCTTGTTTGGAACATTTCATTAATGTTGACTATAAATCATAAACTAAGCATTTTTCAGCTGAAATAATGAATGTAGTCCTCTTAATTCTTGCTTCTAAAGCATACGCAAGCAGAAATTTCAATGTACAATGATGTTTTTAAAAAAGCAGTCAAAATGTGCTCCACTCGGGCTGAAAACGCTTGTTTGGGACATGACATTAATGTTGACTATAAATCATAAACTAAGCATTTTTCAGCTGAAATAATGAATGTAGTCCTCTTAATTCTTGCTTCTAAAGCATACGCAAGCAGAAATTTCAATGTACAATGATGTTTTTAAAAAAACAGTCAAAATGTGCTCCACTCGGGCTGAAAACGCTTGTTTGGGACATTACATTAATGTTGACTATAAATCATAAACTAAGCATTTTTCAGCTGAAATAATGAATGTAGTCCTCTTAATTCTTGCTTCTAAAGCATACGCAAAAAGAAATTTCAATGTACAATGATGTTTTTTAAAAAACGGTCAAAATGTGCTCCACTCGGGCTGAAAACGCTTGTTCGGAACATTTCCTTAATGTTGACTATAAATCATAAACTAAGCATTTTTCAGCTGAAATAATGAATGTAGTCCTCTTAATTCTTGCTTCTAAAGCATACGCAAGCAGAAATTTCAATGTACAATGATGTTTTTAAAAAAAACAGTCAAAATGCGCTCCACTCGGGCTGAAAACGCTGTTGGGGACATTTCATTAATGTTGACTACAAATCAAAAACTAAGCATTTTTCAGCTGAAATAATGAATGTAGTCCTCTTAATTCTTGCTTCTAAAGCATACGCAAGCAGAAATTTCAATGTACAATGATGTTTTTAAAAAAAGGGTCAAAATGTGCTCCACTCGGGCTGAAAACGCTTGTTTGGAACATTTCATTAATGTTGACTATAAATCATAAACTAAGCATTTTTCAGCTGAAATAATGAATGTAGTCCTCTTAATTCTTGCTTCTAAAGCATACGCAAGCAGAAATTTCAATGTACAATGATGTTTTTAAAAAAACAGTCAAAATGTGCTCCACTCGGGCTGAAAACGCTTGTTTGGGACATGACATTAATGTTGACTATAAATCATAAACTAAGCATTTTTCAGCTGAAATAATGAATGTAGTCCTCTTAATTCTTGCTTCTAAAGCATACGCAAGCAGAAATTTCAATGTACAATGATGTTTTTAAAAAAAGGGTCAAAATGTGCTCCACTCGGGCTGAAAACGCTTGTTTGGAACATTTCATTAATGTTGACTATAAATCATAAACTAAGCATTTTTCAGCTGAAATAATGAATGTAGTCCTCTTAATTCTTGCTTCTAAAGCATACGCAAAAAGAAATTTCAATGTACAATGATGTTTTTTAAAAAACGGTCAAAATGTGCTCCACTCGGGCTGAAAACGCTTGTTCGGAACATTTCCTTAATGTTGACTATAAATCATAAACTAAGCATTTTTCAGCTGAAATAATGAATGTAGTCCTCTTAATTCTTGCTTCTAAAGCATACGCAAGCAGAAATTTCAATGTACAATGATGTTTTTAAAAAAAACAGTCAAAATGCGCTCCACTCGGGCTGAAAACGCTGTTGGGGACATTTCATTAATGTTGACTACAAATCAAAAACTAAGCATTTTTCAGCTGAAATAATGAATGTAGTCCTCTTAATTCTTGCTTCTAAAGCATACGCAAGCAGAAATTTCAATGTACAATGATGTTTTTAAAAAAACAGTCAAAATGTGCTCCACTCGGGCTGAAAACGCTTGTTTGGGACATGACATTAATGTTGACTATAAATCATAAACTAAGCATTTTTCAGCTGAAATAATGAATGTAGTCCTCTTAATTCTTGCTTCTAAAGCATACGCAAGCAGAAATTTCAATGTACAATGATGTTTTTAAAAAAAGGGTCAAAATGTGCTCCACTCGGGCTGAAAACGCTTGTTTGGAACATTTCATTAATGTTGACTATAAATCATAAACTAAGCATTTTTCAGCTGAAATAATGAATGTAGTCCTCTTAATTCTTGCTTCTAAAGCATACGCAAGCAGAAATTTCAATGTACAATGATGTTTTTAAAAAAGCAGTCAAAATGTGCTCCACTCGGGCTGAAAACGCTTGTTTGGGACATGACATTAATGTTGACTATAAATCATAAACTAAGCATTTTTCAGCTGAAATAATGAATGTAGTCCTCTTAATTATTGCTTCTAAAGCATACGCAAAAAGAAATTTCAATGTACAATGATGTTTTTTAAAAAACGGTCAAAATGTGCTCCACTCGGGCTGAAAACGCTTGTTTGGAACATTTCATTAATGTTGACTATAAATCATAAACTAAGCATTTTTCAGCTGAAATAATGAATGTAGTCCTCTTAATTCTTGCTTCTAAAGCATACGCAAGCAGAAATTTCAATGTACAATGATGTTTTTAAAAAAACAGTCAAAATGTGCTCCACTCGGGCTGAAAACGCTTGTTTGGGACATGACATTAATGTTGACTATAAATCATAAACTAAGCATTTTTCAGCTGAAATAATGAATGTAGTCCTCTTAATTCTTGCTTCTAAAGCATACGCAAGCAGAAATTTCAATGTACAATGATGTTTTTAAAAAAAGGGTCAAAATGTGCTCCACTCGGGCTGAAAACGCTTGTTTGGAACATTTCATTAATGTTGACTATAAATCATAAACTAAGCATTTTTCAGCTGAAATAATGAATGTAGTCCTCTTAATTCTTGCTTCTAAAGCATACGCAAGCAGAAATTTCAATGTACAATGATGTTTTTAAAAAAGCAGTCAAAATGTGCTCCACTCGGGCTGAAAACGCTTGTTTGGGACATGACATTAATGTTGACTATAAATCATAAACTAAGCATTTTTCAGCTGAAATAATGAATGTAGTCCTCTTAATTCTTGCTTCTAAAGCATACGCAAAAAGAAATTTCAATGTACAATGATGTTTTTTAAAAAACGGTCAAAATGTGCTCCACTCGGGCTGAAAACGCTTGTTCGGAACATTTCCTTAATGTTGACTATAAATCATAAACTAAGCATTTTTCAGCTGAAATAATGAATGTAGTCCTCTTAATTCTTGCTTCTAAAGCATACGCAAGCAGAAATTTCAATGTACAATGATGTTTTTAAAAAAAACAGTCAAAATGCGCTCCACTCGGGCTGAAAACGCTGTTGGGGACATTTCATTAATGTTGACTACAAATCAAAAACTAAGCATTTTTCAGCTGAAATAATGAATGTAGTCCTCTTAATTCTTGCTTCTAAAGCATACGCAAGCAGAAATTTCAATGTACAATGATGTTTTTAAAAAAAGGGTCAAAATGTGCTCCACTCGGGCTGAAAACGCTTGTTTGGAACATTTCATTAATGTTGACTATAAATCATAAACTAAGCATTTTTCAGCTGAAATAATGAATGTAGTCCTCTTAATTCTTGCTTCTAAAGCATACGCAAGCAGAAATTTCAATGTACAATGATGTTTTTAAAAAAACAGTCAAAATGTGCTCCACTCGGGCTGAAAACGCTTGTTTGGGACATGACATTAATGTTGACTATAAATCATAAACTAAGCATTTTTCAGCTGAAATAATGAATGTAGTCCTCTTAATTCTTGCTTCTAAAGCATACGCAAAAAGAAATTTCAATGTACAATGATGTTTTTTAAAAAACGGTCAAAATGTGCTCCACTCGGGCTGAAAACGCTTGTTCGGAACATTTCCTTAATGTTGACTATAAATCATAAACTAAGCATTTTTCAGCTGAAATAATGAATGTAGTCCTCTTAATTCTTGCTTCTAAAGCATACGCAAGCAGAAATTTCAATGTACAATGATGTTTTTAAAAAAAACAGTCAAAATGCGCTCCACTCGGGCTGAAAACGCTGTTGGGGACATTTCATTAATGTTGACTACAAATCAAAAACTAAGCATTTTTCAGCTGAAATAATGAATGTAGTCCTCTTAATTCTTGCTTCTAAAGCATACGCAAGCAGAAATTTCAATGTACAATGATGTTTTTAAAAAAGGGTCAAAATGTGCTCCACTCGGGCTGAAAACGCTTGTTTGGAACATTTCATTAATGTTGACTATAAATCATAAACTAAGCATTTTTCAGCTGAAATAATGAATGTAGTCCTCTTAATTCTTGCTTCTAAAGCATACGCAAGCAGAAATTTCAATGTACAATGATGTTTTTAAAAAAACAGTCAAAATGTGCTCCACTCGGGCTGAAAACGCTTGTTTGGGACATGACATTAATGTTGACTATAAATCATAAACTAAGCATTTTTCAGCTGAAATAATGAATGTAGTCCTCTTAATTCTTGCTTCTAAAGCATACGCAAAAAGAAATTTCAATGTACAATGATGTTTTTTAAAAAACGGTCAAAATGTGCTCCACTCGGGCTGAAAACGCTTGTTCGGAACATTTCCTTAATGTTGACTATAAATCATAAACTAAGCATTTTTCAGCTGAAATAATGAATGTAGTCCTCTTAATTCTTGCTTCTAAAGCATACGCAAGCAGAAATTTCAATGTACAATGATGTTTTTAAAAAAAACAGTCAAAATGCGCTCCACTCGGGCTGAAAACGCTGTTGGGGACATTTCATTAATGTTGACTACAAATCAAAAACTAAGCATTTTTCAGCTGAAATAATGAATGTAGTCCTCTTAATTCTTGCTTCTAAAGCATACGCAAGCAGAAATTTCAATGTACAATGATGTTTTTAAAAAAGGGTCAAAATGTGCTCCACTCGGGCTGAAAACGCTTGTTTGGAACATTTCATTAATGTTGACTATAAATCATAAACTAAGCATTTTTCAGCTGAAATAATGAATGTAGTCCTCTTAATTCTTGCTTCTAAAGCATACGCAAGCAGAAATTTCAATGTACAATGATGTTTTTAAAAAAACAGTCAAAATGTGCTCCACTCGGGCTGAAAACGCTTGTTTGGGACATGACATTAATGTGGACTATAAATCATAAACTAAGCATTTTTCAGCTGAAATAATGAATGTAGTCCTCTTAATTCTTGCTTCTAAAGCATACGCAAGCAGAAATTTCAATGTACAATGATGTTTTTAAAAAAACAGTCAAAATGTGCTCCACTCGGGCTGAAAACGCTTGTTTGGAACATTTCATTAATGTTGACTATAAATCATAAACTAAGCATTTTTCAGCTGAAATAATGAATGTAGTCCTCTTAATTCTTGCTTCTAAAGCATACGCAAGCAGAAATTTCAATGTACAATGATGTTTTTAAAAAAACAGTCAAAATGTGCTCCACTCGGGCTGAAAACGCTGTTGGGGACATTTCATTAATGTTGACTATAAATCATAAACTAAGCATTTTTCAGCTGAAATAATGAATGTAGTCCTTTTAATTCTTGCTTCTAAAGCATACGCAAGCAGAAATTTCAATGTACAATGATGTTTTTAAAAAAAACAGTCAAAATGTGCTCCACTCGGGCTGAAAACGCTGTTGGGGACATTTCATTAATGTTGACTATAAATCAAAAACTAAGCATTTTTCAGCTGAAATAATGAATGTAGTCCTCTTAATTCTTGCTTCTAAAGCATACGCAAGCAGAAATTTCAATGTACAATGATGTTTTTAAAAAAACAGTCAAAATGTGCTCCACTCGGGCTGAAAACGCTGTTGGGGACATTTCATTAATGTTGACTATAAATCATAAACTAGGCATTTTTCAGCTGAAATAATGAATGTAGTCCTCTTAATTCTTGCTTCTAAAGCATACACAAACAGAAAATTCAATGTACAATGATGTTTTTAAAAAAACGGTCAAAATGTGCTCCACTCGGGCTGAAAACGCTGTTGGGGACATTTCATTAATGTTGACTATAAATCATAAACTAAGCATTTTTCAGCTGAAATAATGAATGTAGTCCTCTTAATTCTTGCTTCTAAAGCATACGCAAACAGAAATTTCAATGTACAATGATGTTTTTAAAAAAACGGTCAAAATGTGCTCCACTCGGGCTGAAAACGCTTGTTTGGGACATTACATTAATGTTGACTATAAATCATAAACTAAGCATTTTTCAGCTGAAATAATGAATGTAGTCCTCTTAATTCTTGCTTCTAAAGCATACGCAAGCAGAAATTTCAATGTACAATGATGTTTTTAAAAAAAGGGTCAAAATGTGCTCCACTCGGGCTGAAAACGCTTGTTTGGGACATGACATTAATGTTGACTATAAATCATAAACTAAGCATTTTTCAGCTGAAATAATGAATGTAGTCCTCTTAATTCTTGCTTCTAAAGCATACGCAAGCAGAAATTTCAATGTACAATGATGTTTTTAAAAAAAGGGTCAAAATGTGCTCCACTCGGGCTGAAAACGCTTGTTTGGAACATTTCATTAATGTTGACTATAAATCATAAACTAAGCATTTTTCAGCTGAAATAATGAATGTAGTCCTCTTAATTCTTGCTTCTAAAGCATACGCAAGCAGAAATTTCAATGTACAATGATGTTTTTTAAAAAACGGTCAAAATGTGCTCCACTCGGGCTGAAAACGCTTGTTCGGAACATTTCCTTAATGTTGACTATAAATCATAAACTAAGCATTTTTCAGCTGAAATAATGAATGTAGTCCTCTTAATTCTTGCTTCTAAAGCATACGCAAGCAGAAATTTCAATGTACAATGATGTTTTTAAAAAAAACAGTCAAAATGCGCTCCACTCGGGCTGAAAACGCTGTTGGGGACATTTCATTAATGTTGACTATAAATCATAAACTAAGCATTTTTCAGCTGAAATAATGAATGTAGTCCTCTTAATTCTTGCTTCTAAAGCATACGCAAGCAGAAATTTCAATGTACAATGATGTTTTTAAAAAAACAGTCAAAATGTGCTCCACTCGGGCTGAAAACGCTTGTTTGGGACATGACATTAATGTTGACTATAAATCATAAACTAAGCATTTTTCAGCTGAAATAATGAATGTAGTCCTCTTAATTCTTGCTTCTAAAGCATACGCAAGCAGAAATTTCAATGTACAATGATGTTTTTAAAAAAACAGTCAAAATGTGCTCCACTCGGGCTGAAAACGCTTGTTTGGGACATTACATTAATGTTAACTATAAATCATAAACTAAGCATTTTTCAGCTGAAATAATGAATGTAGTCCTCTTAATTCTTGCTTCTAAAGCATACGCAAAAAGAAATTTCAATGTACAATGATGTTTTTTAAAAAACGGTCAAAATGTGCTCCACTCGGGCTGAAAACGCTTGTTCGGAACATTTCCTTAATGTTGACTATAAATCATAAACTAAGCATTTTTCAGCTGAAATAATGAATGTAGTCCTCTTAATTCTTGCTTCTAAAGCATACGCAAGCAGAAATTTCAATGTACAATGATGTTTTTAAAAAAAACAGTCAAAATGCGCTCCACTCGGGCTGAAAACGCTGTTGGGGACATTTCATTAATGTTGACTACAAATCAAAAACTAAGCATTTTTCAGCTGAAATAATGAAAGTAGTCCTCTTAATTCTTGCTTCTAAAGCATACGCAAGCAGAAATTTCAATGTACAATGATGTTTTTAAAAAAAACAGTCAAAATGTGCTCCACTCGGGCTGAAAACGCTGTTGGGGACATTTCATTAATGTTGACTACAAATCAAAAACTAAGCATTTTTCAGCTGAAATAATGAATGTAGTCCTCTTAATTCTTGCTTCTAAAGCATTCGCAAGCAGAAATTTCAATGTACAATGATGTTTTTAAAAAAACAGTCAAAATGTGCTCCACTCGGGCTGAAAACGCTGTTGGGGACATTTCATTAATGTTGACTATAAATCATAAACTAAGCATTTTTCAGCTGAAATAATGAATGTAGTCCTCTTAATTCTTGCTTCTAAAGCATACGCAAGCAGAAATTTCAATGTACAATGATGTTTTTAAAAAAACAGTCAAAATGTGCTCCACTCGGGCTGAAAACGCTTGTTTGGGACATTACATTAATGTTGACTATAAATCATAAACTAAGCATTTTTCAGCTGAAATAATGAATGTAGTCCTCTTAATTCTTGCTTCTAAAGCATACGCAAACAGAAATTTCAATGTACAATGATGTTTTTTAAAAAACGGTCAAAATGTGCTCCACTCGGGCTGAAAACGCTTGTTCGGAACATTTCCTTAATGTTGACTATAAATCATAAACTAAGCATTTTTCAGCTGAAATAATGAATGTAGTCCTCTTAATTCTTGCTTCTAAAGCATACGCAAGCAGAAATTTCAATGTACAATGATGTTTTTAAAAAAAACAGTCAAAATGCGCTCCACTCGGGCTGAAAACGCTGTTGGGGACATTTCATTAATGTTGACTACAAATCAAAAACTAAGCATTTTTCAGCTGAAATAATGAATGTAGTCCTCTTAATTCTTGCTTCTAAAGCATACGCAAGCAGAAATTTCAATGTACAATGATGTTTTTAAAAAAAGGGTCAAAATGTGCTCCACTCGGGCTGAAAACGCTTGTTTGGAACATTTCATTAATGTTGACTATAAATCATAAACTAAGCATTTTTCAGCTGAAATAATGAATGTAGTCCTCTTAATTCTTGCTTCTAAAGCATACGCAAGCAGAAATTTCAATGTACAATGATGTTTTTAAAAAAACAGTCAAAATGTGCTCCACTCGGGCTGAAAACGCTTGTTTGGGACATGACATTAATGTTGACTATAAATCATAAACTAAGCATTTTTCAGCTGAAATAATGAATGTAGTCCTCTTAATTCTTGCTTCTAAAGCATACGCAAGCAGAAATTTCAATGTACAATGATGTTTTTAAAAAAACAGTCAAAATGTGCTCCACTCGGGCTGAAAACGCTTGTTTGGGACATTACATTAATGTTGACTATAAATCATAAACTAAGCATTTTTCAGCTGAAATAATGAATGTAGTCCTCTTAATTCTTGCTTCTAAAGCATACGCAAACAGAAATTTCAATGTACAATGATGTTTTTTAAAAAACGGTCAAAATGTGCTCCACTCGGGCTGAAAACGCTTGTTCGGAACATTTCCTTAATGTTGACTATAAATCATAAACTAAGCATTTTTCAGCTGAAATAATGAATGTAGTCCTCTTAATTCTTGCTTCTAAAGCATACGCAAGCAGAAATTTCAATGTACAATGATGTTTTTAAAAAAAACAGTCAAAATGCGCTCCACTCGGGCTGAAAACGCTGTTGGGGACATTTCATTAATGTTGACTACAAATCAAAAACTAAGCATTTTTCAGCTGAAATAATGAATGTAGTCCTCTTAATTCTTGCTTCTAAAGCATACGCAAGCAGAAATTTCAATGTACAATGATGTTTTTAAAAAAAGGGTCAAAATGTGCTCCACTCGGGCTGAAAACGCTTGTTTGGAACATTTCATTAATGTTGACTATAAATCATAAACTAAGCATTTTTCAGCTGAAATAATGAATGTAGTCCTCTTAATTCTTGCTTCTAAAGCATACGCAAGCAGAAATTTCAATGTACAATGATGTTTTTAAAAAAACAGTCAAAATGTGCTCCACTCGGGCTGAAAACGCTTGTTTGGGACATGACATTAATGTTGACTATAAATCATAAACTAAGCATTTTTCAGCTGAAATAATGAATGTAGTCCTCTTAATTCTTGCTTCTAAAGCATACGCAAGCAGAAATTTCAATGTACAATGATGTTTTTAAAAAAACAGTCAAAATGTGCTCCACTCGGGCTGAAAACGCTTGTTTGGGACATTACATTAATGTTGACTATAAATCATAAACTAAGCATTTTTCAGCTGAAATAATGAATGTAGTCCTCTTAATTCTTGCTTCTAAAGCATACGCAAGCAGAAATTTCAATGTACAATGATGTTTTTAAAAAAGGGTCAAAATGTGCTCCACTCGGGCTGAAAACGCTTGTTTGGAACATTTCATTAATGTTGACTATAAATCATAAACTAAGCATTTTTCAGCTGAAATAATGAATGTAGTCCTCTTAATTCTTGCTTCTAAAGCATACGCAAGCAGAAATTTCAATGTACAATGATGTTTTTAAAAAAACAGTCAAAATGTGCTCCACTCGGGCTGAAAACGCTTGTTTGGGACATTACATTAATGTTGACTATAAATCATAAACTAAGCATTTTTCAGCTGAAATAATGAATGTAGTCCTCTTAATTCTTGCTTCTAAAGCATACGCAAACAGAAATTTCAATGTAGAATGATGTTTTTAAAAAAACGGTCAAAATGTGCTCCACTCGGGCTGAAAACGCTTGTTTGGGACATTACATTAATGTTGACTATAAATCATAAACTAAGCATTTTTCAGCTGAAATAATGAATGTAGTCCTCTTAATTCTTGCTTCTAAAGCATACGCAAACAGAAATTTCAATGTACAATGATGTTTTTAAAAAAACGGTCAAAATGTGCTCCACTCGGGCTGAAAACGCTTGTTTGGAACATTTCATTAATGTTGACTATAAATCATAAACTAAGCATTTTTCAGCTGAAATAATGAATGTAGTCCTCTTAATTCTTGCTTCTAAAGCATACGCAAGCAGAAATTTCAATGTACAATGATGTTTTTAAAAAAAACAGTCAAAATGTGCTCCACTCGGGCTGAAAACGCTGTTGGGGACATTTCATTAATGTTGACTACAAATCAAAAACTAAGCATTTTTCAGCTGAAATAATGAATGTAGTCCTCTTAATTCTTGCTTCTAAAGCATACGCAAGCAGAAATTTCAATGTACAATGATGTTTTTAAAAAAAGGGTCAAAATGTGCTCCACTCGGGCTGAAAACGCTTGTTTGGAACATTTCATTAATGTTGACTATAAATCATAAACTAAGCATTTTTCAGCTGAAATAATGAATGTAGTCCTCTTAATTCTTGCTTCTAAAGCATACGCAAGCAGAAATTTCAATGTACAATGATGTTTTTAAAAAAACAGTCAAAATGTGCTCCACTCGGGCTGAAAACGCTTGTTTGGGACATGACATTAATGTTGACTATAAATCATAAACTAAGCATTTTTCAGCTGAAATAATGAATGTAGTCCTCTTAATTCTTGCTTCTAAAGCATACGCAAGCAGAAATTTCAATGTACAATGATGTTTTTAAAAAAAGGGTCAAAATGTGCTCCACTCGGGCTGAAAACGCTTGTTTGGAACATTTCATTAATGTTGACTATAAATCATAAACTAAGCATTTTTCAGCTGAAATAATGAATGTAGTCCTCTTAATTCTTGCTTCTAAAGCATACGCAAAAAGAAATTTCAATGTACAATGATGTTTTTTAAAAAACGGTCAAAATGTGCTCCACTCGGGCTGAAAACGCTTGTTCGGAACATTTCCTTAATGTTGACTATAAATCATAAACTAAGCATTTTTCAGCTGAAATAATGAATGTAGTCCTCTTAATTCTTGCTTCTAAAGCATACGCAAGCAGAAATTTCAATGTACAATGATGTTTTTAAAAAAAACAGTCAAAATGCGCTCCACTCGGGCTGAAAACGCTGTTGGGGACATTTCATTAATGTTGACTACAAATCAAAAACTAAGCATTTTTCAGCTGAAATAATGAATGTAGTCCTCTTAATTCTTGCTTCTAAAGCATACGCAAGCAGAAATTTCAATGTACAATGATGTTTTTAAAAAAACAGTCAAAATGTGCTCCACTCGGGCTGAAAACGCTTGTTTGGGACATGACATTAATGTTGACTATAAATCATAAACTAAGCATTTTTCAGCTGAAATAATGAATGTAGTCCTCTTAATTCTTGCTTCTAAAGCATACGCAAGCAGAAATTTCAATGTACAATGATGTTTTTAAAAAAAGGGTCAAAATGTGCTCCACTCGGGCTGAAAACGCTTGTTTGGAACATTTCATTAATGTTGACTATAAATCATAAACTAAGCATTTTTCAGCTGAAATAATGAATGTAGTCCTCTTAATTCTTGCTTCTAAAGCATACGCAAGCAGAAATTTCAATGTACAATGATGTTTTTAAAAAAGCAGTCAAAATGTGCTCCACTCGGGCTGAAAACGCTTGTTTGGGACATGACATTAATGTTGACTATAAATCATAAACTAAGCATTTTTCAGCTGAAATAATGAATGTAGTCCTCTTAATTATTGCTTCTAAAGCATACGCAAAAAGAAATTTCAATGTACAATGATGTTTTTTAAAAAACGGTCAAAATGTGCTCCACTCGGGCTGAAAACGCTTGTTTGGAACATTTCATTAATGTTGACTATAAATCATAAACTAAGCATTTTTCAGCTGAAATAATGAATGTAGTCCTCTTAATTCTTGCTTCTAAAGCATACGCAAGCAGAAATTTCAATGTACAATGATGTTTTTAAAAAAACAGTCAAAATGTGCTCCACTCGGGCTGAAAACGCTTGTTTGGGACATGACATTAATGTTGACTATAAATCATAAACTAAGCATTTTTCAGCTGAAATAATGAATGTAGTCCTCTTAATTCTTGCTTCTAAAGCATACGCAAGCAGAAATTTCAATGTACAATGATGTTTTTAAAAAAAGGGTCAAAATGTGCTCCACTCGGGCTGAAAACGCTTGTTTGGAACATTTCATTAATGTTGACTATAAATCATAAACTAAGCATTTTTCAGCTGAAATAATGAATGTAGTCCTCTTAATTCTTGCTTCTAAAGCATACGCAAGCAGAAATTTCAATGTACAATGATGTTTTTAAAAAAGCAGTCAAAATGTGCTCCACTCGGGCTGAAAACGCTTGTTTGGGACATGACATTAATGTTGACTATAAATCATAAACTAAGCATTTTTCAGCTGAAATAATGAATGTAGTCCTCTTAATTCTTGCTTCTAAAGCATACGCAAAAAGAAATTTCAATGTACAATGATGTTTTTTAAAAAACGGTCAAAATGTGCTCCACTCGGGCTGAAAACGCTTGTTCGGAACATTTCCTTAATGTTGACTATAAATCATAAACTAAGCATTTTTCAGCTGAAATAATGAATGTAGTCCTCTTAATTCTTGCTTCTAAAGCATACGCAAGCAGAAATTTCAATGTACAATGATGTTTTTAAAAAAAACAGTCAAAATGCGCTCCACTCGGGCTGAAAACGCTGTTGGGGACATTTCATTAATGTTGACTACAAATCAAAAACTAAGCATTTTTCAGCTGAAATAATGAATGTAGTCCTCTTAATTCTTGCTTCTAAAGCATACGCAAGCAGAAATTTCAATGTACAATGATGTTTTTAAAAAAAGGGTCAAAATGTGCTCCACTCGGGCTGAAAACGCTTGTTTGGAACATTTCATTAATGTTGACTATAAATCATAAACTAAGCATTTTTCAGCTGAAATAATGAATGTAGTCCTCTTAATTCTTGCTTCTAAAGCATACGCAAGCAGAAATTTCAATGTACAATGATGTTTTTAAAAAAACAGTCAAAATGTGCTCCACTCGGGCTGAAAACGCTTGTTTGGGACATGACATTAATGTTGACTATAAATCATAAACTAAGCATTTTTCAGCTGAAATAATGAATGTAGTCCTCTTAATTCTTGCTTCTAAAGCATACGCAAAAAGAAATTTCAATGTACAATGATGTTTTTTAAAAAACGGTCAAAATGTGCTCCACTCGGGCTGAAAACGCTTGTTCGGAACATTTCCTTAATGTTGACTATAAATCATAAACTAAGCATTTTTCAGCTGAAATAATGAATGTAGTCCTCTTAATTCTTGCTTCTAAAGCATACGCAAGCAGAAATTTCAATGTACAATGATGTTTTTAAAAAAAACAGTCAAAATGCGCTCCACTCGGGCTGAAAACGCTGTTGGGGACATTTCATTAATGTTGACTACAAATCAAAAACTAAGCATTTTTCAGCTGAAATAATGAATGTAGTCCTCTTAATTCTTGCTTCTAAAGCATACGCAAGCAGAAATTTCAATGTACAATGATGTTTTTAAAAAAGGGTCAAAATGTGCTCCACTCGGGCTGAAAACGCTTGTTTGGAACATTTCATTAATGTTGACTATAAATCATAAACTAAGCATTTTTCAGCTGAAATAATGAATGTAGTCCTCTTAATTCTTGCTTCTAAAGCATACGCAAGCAGAAATTTCAATGTACAATGATGTTTTTAAAAAAACAGTCAAAATGTGCTCCACTCGGGCTGAAAACGCTTGTTTGGGACATGACATTAATGTTGACTATAAATCATAAACTAAGCATTTTTCAGCTGAAATAATGAATGTAGTCCTCTTAATTCTTGCTTCTAAAGCATACGCAAAAAGAAATTTCAATGTACAATGATGTTTTTTAAAAAACGGTCAAAATGTGCTCCACTCGGGCTGAAAACGCTTGTTCGGAACATTTCCTTAATGTTGACTATAAATCATAAACTAAGCATTTTTCAGCTGAAATAATGAATGTAGTCCTCTTAATTCTTGCTTCTAAAGCATACGCAAGCAGAAATTTCAATGTACAATGATGTTTTTAAAAAAAACAGTCAAAATGCGCTCCACTCGGGCTGAAAACGCTGTTGGGGACATTTCATTAATGTTGACTACAAATCAAAAACTAAGCATTTTTCAGCTGAAATAATGAATGTAGTCCTCTTAATTCTTGCTTCTAAAGCATACGCAAGCAGAAATTTCAATGTACGATGATGTTTTTAAAAAAGGGTCAAAATGTGCTCCACTCGGGCTGAAAACGCTTGTTTGGAACATTTCATTAATGTTGACTATAAATCATAAACTAAGCATTTTTCAGCTGAAATAATGAATGTAGTCCTCTTAATTCTTGCTTCTAAAGCATACGCAAGCAGAAATTTCAATGTACAATGATGTTTTTAAAAAAACAGTCAAAATGTGCTCCACTCGGGCTGAAAACGCTGTTGGGGACATTTCATTAATGTTGACTATAAATCATAAACTAGGCATTTTTCAGCTGAAATAATGAATGTAGTCCTCTTAATTCTTGCTTCTAAAGCATACACAAACAGAAAATTCAATGTACAATGATGTTTTTAAAAAAACGGTCAAAATGTGCTCCACTCGGGCTGAAAACGCTGTTGGGGACATTTCATTAATGTTGACTATAAATCATAAACTAAGCATTTTTCAGCTGAAATAATGAATGTAGTCCTCTTAATTCTTGCTTCTAAAGCATACGCAAACAGAAATTTCAATGTACAATGATGTTTTTAAAAAAACGGTCAAAATGTGCTCCACTCGGGCTGAAAACGCTTGTTTGGGACATTACATTAATGTTGACTATAAATCATAAACTAAGCATTTTTCAGCTGAAATAATGAATGTAGTCCTCTTAATTCTTGCTTCTAAAGCATACGCAAGCAGAAATTTCAATGTACAATGATGTTTTTAAAAAAAGGGTCAAAATGTGCTCCACTCGGGCTGAAAACGCTTGTTTGGGACATGACAATAATGTTGACTATAAATCATAAACTAAGCATTTTTCAGCTGAAATAATGAATGTAGTCCTCTTAATTCTTGCTTCTAAAGCATACGCAAGCAGAAATTTCAATGTACAATGATGTTTTTAAAAAAAGGGTCAAAATGTGCTCCACTCGGGCTGAAAACGCTTGTTTGGAACATTTCATTAATGTTGACTATAAATCATAAACTAAGCATTTTTCAGCTGAAATAATGAATGTAGTCCTCTTAATTCTTGCTTCTAAAGCATACGCAAGCAGAAATTTCAATGTACAATGATGTTTTTTAAAAAACGGTCAAAATGTGCTCCACTCGGGCTGAAAACGCTTGTTCGGAACATTTCCTTAATGTTGACTATAAATCATAAACTAAGCATTTTTCAGCTGAAATAATGAATGTAGTCCTCTTAATTCTTGCTTCTAAAGCATACGCAAGCAGAAATTTCAATGTACAATGATGTTTTTAAAAAAAACAGTCAAAATGCGCTCCACTCGGGCTGAAAACGCTGTTGGGGACATTTCATTAATGTTGACTATAAATCATAAACTAAGCATTTTTCAGCTGAAATAATGAATGTAGTCCTCTTAATTCTTGCTTCTAAAGCATACGCAAGCAGAAATTTCAATGTACAATGATGTTTTTAAAAAAACAGTCAAAATGTGCTCCACTCGGGCTGAAAACGCTTGTTTGGGACATGACATTAATGTTGACTATAAATCATAAACTAAGCATTTTTCAGCTGAAATAATGAATGTAGTCCTCTTAATTCTTGCTTCTAAAGCATACGCAAGCAGAAATTTCAATGTACAATGATGTTTTTAAAAAAACAGTCAAAATGTGCTCCACTCGGGCTGAAAACGCTTGTTTGGGACATTACATTAATGTTAACTATAAATCATAAACTAAGCATTTTTCAGCTGAAATAATGAATGTAGTCCTCTTAATTCTTGCTTCTAAAGCATACGCAAAAAGAAATTTCAATGTACAATGATGTTTTTTAAAAAACGGTCAAAATGTGCTCCACTCGGGCTGAAAACGCTTTTTCGGAACATTTCCTTAATGTTGACTATAAATCATAAACTAAGCATTTTTCAGCTGAAATAATGAATGTAGTCCTCTTAATTCTTGCTTCTAAAGCATACGCAAGCAGAAATTTCAATGTACAATGATGTTTTTAAAAAAAACAGTCAAAATGCGCTCCACTCGGGCTGAAAACGCTGTTGGGGACATTTCATTAATGTTGACTACAAATCAAAAACTAAGCATTTTTCAGCTGAAATAATGAAAGTAGTCCTCTTAATTCTTGCTTCTAAAGCATACGCAAGCAGAAATTTCAATGTACAATGATGTTTTTAAAAAAAACAGTCAAAATGTGCTCCACTCGGGCTGAAAACGCTGTTGGGGACATTTCATTAATGTTGACTACAAATCAAAAACTAAGCATTTTTCAGCTGAAATAATGAATGTAGTCCTCTTAATTCTTGCTTCTAAAGCATTCGCAAGCAGAAATTTCAATGTACAATGATGTTTTTAAAAAAACAGTCAAAATGTGCTCCACTCGGGCTGAAAACGCTGTTGGGGACATTTCATTAATGTTGACTATAAATCATAAACTAAGCATTTTTCAGCTGAAATAATGAATGTAGTCCTCTTAATTCTTGCTTCTAAAGCATACGCAAGCAGAAATTTCAATGTACAATGATGTTTTTAAAAAAACAGTCAAAATGTGCTCCACTCGGGCTGAAAACGCTTGTTTGGGACATTACATTAATGTTGACTATAAATCATAAACTAAGCATTTTTCAGCTGAAATAATGAATGTAGTCCTCTTAATTCTTGCTTCTAAAGCATACGCAAACAGAAATTTCAATGTACAATGATGTTTTTTAAAAAACGGTCAAAATGTGCTCCACTCGGGCTGAAAACGCTTGTTCGGAACATTTCCTTAATGTTGACTATAAATCATAAACTAAGCATTTTTCAGCTGAAATAATGAATGTAGTCCTCTTAATTCTTGCTTCTAAAGCATACGCAAGCAGAAATTTCAATGTACAATGATGTTTTTAAAAAAAACAGTCAAAATGCGCTCCACTCGGGCTGAAAACGCTGTTGGGGACATTTCATTAATGTTGACTACAAATCAAAAACTAAGCATTTTTCAGCTGAAATAATGAATGTAGTCCTCTTAATTCTTGCTTCTAAAGCATACGCAAGCAGAAATTTCAATGTACAATGATGTTTTTAAAAAAAGGGTCAAAATGTGCTCCACTCGGGCTGAAAACGCTTGTTTGGAACATTTCATTAATGTTGACTATAAATCATAAACTAAGCATTTTTCAGCTGAAATAATGAATGTAGTCCTCTTAATTCTTGCTTCTAAAGCATACGCAAGCAGAAATTTCAATGTACAATGATGTTTTTAAAAAAACAGTCAAAATGTGCTCCACTCGGGCTGAAAACGCTTGTTTGGGACATGACATTAATGTTGACTATAAATCATAAACTAAGCATTTTTCAGCTGAAATAATGAATGTAGTCCTCTTAATTCTTGCTTCTAAAGCATACGCAAGCAGAAATTTCAATGTACAATGATGTTTTTAAAAAAACAGTCAAAATGTGCTCCACTCGGGCTGAAAACGCTTGTTTGGGACATTACATTAATGTTGACTATAAATCATAAACTAAGCATTTTTCAGCTGAAATAATGAATGTAGTCCTCTTAATTCTTGCTTCTAAAGCATACGCAAACAGAAATTTCAATGTACAATGATGTTTTTTAAAAAACGGTCAAAATGTGCTCCACTCGGGCTGAAAACGCTTGTTCGGAACATTTCCTTAATGTTGACTATAAATCATAAACTAAGCATTTTTCAGCTGAAATAATGAATGTAGTCCTCTTAATTCTTGCTTCTAAAGCATACGCAAGCAGAAATTTCAATGTACAATGATGTTTTTAAAAAAAACAGTCAAAATGCGCTCCACTCGGGCTGAAAACGCTGTTGGGGACATTTCATTAATGTTGACTACAAATCAAAAACTAAGCATTTTTCAGCTGAAATAATGAATGTAGTCCTCTTAATTCTTGCTTCTAAAGCATACGCAAGCAGAAATTTCAATGTACAATGATGTTTTTAAAAAAAGGGTCAAAATGTGCTCCACTCGGGCTGAAAACGCTTGTTTGGAACATTTCATTAATGTTGACTATAAATCATAAACTAAGCATTTTTCAGCTGAAATAATGAATGTAGTCCTCTTAATTCTTGCTTCTAAAGCATACGCAAGCAGAAATTTCAATGTACAATGATGTTTTTAAAAAAATGGTCAAAATGTGCTCCACTCGGGCTGAAAACGCTTGTTTGGAACATTTCATTAATGTTGACTATAAATCATAAACTAAGCATTTTTCAGCTGAAATAATGAATGTAGTCCTCTTAATTCTTGCTTCTAAAGCATACGCAAGCAGAAATTTCAATGTACAATGATGTTTTTAAAAAAACAGTCAAAATGTGCTCCACTCGGGCTGAAAACGCTTGTTTGGGACATTACATTAATGTTGACTATAAATCATAAACTAAGCATTTTTCAGCTGAAATAATGAATGTAGTCCTCTTAATTCTTGCTTCTAAAGCATACGCAAACAGAAATTTCAATGTACAATGATGTTTTTTAAAAAACGGTCAAAATGTGCTCCACTCGGGCTGAAAACGCTTGTTCGGAACATTTCCTTAATGTTGACTATAAATCATAAACTAAGCATTTTTCAGCTGAAATAATGAATGTAGTCCTCTTAATTCTTGCTTCTAAAGCATACGCAAGCAGAAATTTCAATGTACAATGATGTTTTTAAAAAAAACAGTCAAAATGCGCTCCACTCGGGCTGAAAACGCTGTTGGGGACATTTCATTAATGTTGACTACAAATCAAAAACTAAGCATTTTTCAGCTGAAATAATGAATGTAGTCCTCTTAATTCTTGCTTCTAAAGCATACGCAAGCAGAAATTTCAATGTACAATGATGTTTTTAAAAAAAGGGTCAAAATGTGCTCCACTCGGGCTGAAAACGCTTGTTTGGAACATTTCATTAATGTTGACTATAAATCATAAACTAAGCATTTTTCAGCTGAAATAATGAATGTAGTCCTCTTAATTCTTGCTTCTAAAGCATACGCAAGCAGAAATTTCAATGTACAATGATGTTTTTAAAAAAACAGTCAAAATGTGCTCCACTCGGGCTGAAAACGCTTGTTTGGGATATGACATTAATGTTGACTATAAATCATAAACTAAGCATTTTTCAGCTGAAATAATGAATGTAGTCCTCTTAATTCTTGCTTCTAAAGCATACGCAAGCAGAAATTTCAATGTACAATGATGTTTTTAAAAAAAGGGTCAAAATGTGCTCCACTCGGGCTGAAAACGCTTGTTTGGAACATTTCATTAATGTTGACTATAAATCATAAACTAAGCATTTTTCAGCTGAAATAATGAATGTAGTCCTCTTAATTCTTGCTTCTAAAGCATACGCAAGCAGAAATTTCAATGTACAATGATGTTTTTAAAAAAACAGTCAAAATGTGCTCCACTCGGGCTGAAAACGCTTGTTTGGGACATGACATTAATGTTGACTATAAATCATAAACTAAGTATTTTTCAGCTGAAATAATGAATGTAGTCCTCTTAATTCTTGCTTCTAAAGCATACGCAAGCAGAAATTTCAATGTACAATGATGTTTTTAAAAAAAGGGTCAAAATGTGCTCCACTCGGGCTGAAAACGCTTGTTTGGAACATTTCATTAATGTTGACTATAAATCATAAACTAAGCATTTTTCAGCTGAAATAATGAATGTAGTCCTCTTAATTCTTGCTTCTAAAGCATACGCAAGCAGAAATTTCAATGTACAATGATGTTTTTAAAAAAGCAGTCAAAATGTGCTCCACTCGGGCTGAAAACGCTTGTTTGGGACATGACATTAATGTTGACTATAAATCATAAACTAAGCATTTTTCAGCTGAAATAATGAATGTAGTCCTCTTAATTCTTGCTTCTAAAGCATACGCAAGCAGAAATTTCAATGTACAATGATGTTTTTAAAAAAAACAGTCAAAATGCGCTCCACTCGGGCTGAAAACGCTGTTGGGGACATTTCATTAATGTTGACTACAAATCAAAAACTAAGCATTTTTCAGCTGAAATAATGAATGTAGTCCTCTTAATTCTTGCTTCTAAAGCATACGCAAAAAGAAATTTCAATGTACAATGATGTTTTTTAAAAAACGGTCAAAATGTGCTCCACTCGGGCTGAAAACGCTTGTTCGGAACATTTCCTTAATGTTGACTATAAATCATAAACTAAGCATTTTTCAGCTGAAATAATGAATGTAGTCCTCTTAATTCTTGCTTCTAAAGCATACGCAAGCAGAAATTTCAATGTACAATGATGTTTTTAAAAAAAACAGTCAAAATGCGCTCCACTCGGGCTGAAAACGCTGTTGGGGACATTTCATTAATGTTGACTACAAATCAAAAACTAAGCATTTTTCAGCTGAAATAATGAATGTAGTCCTCTTAATTCTTGCTTCTAAAGCATACGCAAGCAGAAATTTCAATGTACAATGATGTTTTTAAAAAAAGGGTCAAAATGTGCTCCACTCGGGCTGAAAACGCTTGTTTGGAACATTTCATTAATGTTGACTATAAATCATAAACTAAGCATTTTTCAGCTGAAATAATGAATGTAGTCCTCTTAATTCTTGCTTCTAAAGCATACGCAAGCAGAAATTTCAATGTACAATGATGTTTTTAAAAAAACAGTCAAAATGTGCTCCACTCGGGCTGAAAACGCTTGTTTGGGACATGACATTAATGTTGACTATAAATCATAAACTAAGCATTTTTCAGCTGAAATAATGAATGTAGTCCTCTTAATTCTTGCTTCTAAAGCATACGCAAGCAGAAATTTCAATGTACAATGATGTTTTTAAAAAAAGGGTCAAAATGTGCTCCACTCGGGCTGAAAACGCTTGTTTGGAACATTTCATTAATGTTGACTATAAATCATAAACTAAGCATTTTTCAGCTGAAATAATGAATGTAGTCCTCTTAATTCTTGCTTCTAAAGCATACGCAAAAAGAAATTTCAATGTACAATGATGTTTTTTAAAAAACGGTCAAAATGTGCTCCACTCGGGCTGAAAACGCTTGTTCGGAACATTTCCTTAATGTTGACTATAAATCATAAACTAAGCATTTTTCAGCTGAAATAATGAATGTAGTCCTCTTAATTCTTGCTTCTAAAGCATACGCAAGCAGAAATTTCAATGTACAATGATGTTTTTAAAAAAAACAGTCAAAATGCGCTCCACTCGGGCTGAAAACGCTGTTGGGGACATTTCATTAATGTTGACTACAAATCAAAAACTAAGCATTTTTCAGCTGAAATAATGAATGTAGTCCTCTTAATTCTTGCTTCTAAAGCATACGCAAGCAGAAATTTCAATGTACAATGATGTTTTTAAAAAAACAGTCAAAATGTGCTCCACTCGGGCTGAAAACGCTTGTTTGGGACATGACATTAATGTTGACTATAAATCATAAACTAAGCATTTTTCAGCTGAAATAATGAATGTAGTCCTCTTAATTCTTGCTTCTAAAGCATACGCAAGCAGAAATTTCAATGTACAATGATGTTTTTAAAAAAAGGGTCAAAATGTGCTCCACTCGGGCTGAAAACGCTTGTTTGGAACATTTCATTAATGTTGACTATAAATCATAAACTAAGCATTTTTCAGCTGAAATAATGAATGTAGTCCTCTTAATTCTTGCTTCTAAAGCATACGCAAGCAGAAATTTCAATGTACAATGATGTTTTTAAAAAAGCAGTCAAAATGTGCTCCACTCGGGCTGAAAACGCTTGTTTGGGACATGACATTAATGTTGACTATAAATCATAAACTAAGCATTTTTCAGCTGAAATAATGAATGTAGTCCTCTTAATTATTGCTTCTAAAGCATACGCAAAAAGAAATTTCAATGTACAATGATGTTTTTTAAAAAACGGTCAAAATGTGCTCCACTCGGGCTGAAAACGCTTGTTTGGAACATTTCATTAATGTTGACTATAAATCATAAACTAAGCATTTTTCAGCTGAAATAATGAATGTAGTCCTCTTAATTCTTGCTTCTAAAGCATACGCAAGCAGAAATTTCAATGTACAATGATGTTTTTAAAAAAACAGTCAAAATGTGCTCCACTCGGGCTGAAAACGCTTGTTTGGGACATGACATTAATGTTGACTATAAATCATAAACTAAGCATTTTTCAGCTGAAATAATGAATGTAGTCCTCTTAATTCTTGCTTCTAAAGCATACGCAAGCAGAAATTTCAATGTACAATGATGTTTTTAAAAAAAGGGTCAAAATGTGCTCCACTCGGGCTGAAAACGCTTGTTTGGAACATTTCATTAATGTTGACTATAAATCATAAACTAAGCATTTTTCAGCTGAAATAATGAATGTAGTCCTCTTAATTCTTGCTTCTAAAGCATACGCAAGCAGAAATTTCAATGTACAATGATGTTTTTAAAAAAGCAGTCAAAATGTGCTCCACTCGGGCTGAAAACGCTTGTTTGGGACATGACATTAATGTTGACTATAAATCATAAACTAAGCATTTTTCAGCTGAAATAATGAATGTAGTCCTCTTAATTCTTGCTTCTAAAGCATACGCAAAAAGAAATTTCAATGTACAATGATGTTTTTTAAAAAACGGTCAAAATGTGCTCCACTCGGGCTGAAAACGCTTGTTCGGAACATTTCCTTAATGTTGACTATAAATCATAAACTAAGCATTTTTCAGCTGAAATAATGAATGTAGTCCTCTTAATTCTTGCTTCTAAAGCATACGCAAGCAGAAATTTCAATGTACAATGATGTTTTTAAAAAAACAGTCAAAATGTGCTCCACTCGGGCTGAAAACGCTTGTTTGGGACATGACATTAATGTTGACTATAAATCATAAACTAAGCATTTTTCAGCTGAAATAATGAATGTAGTCCTCTTAATTCTTGCTTCTAAAGCATACGCAAAAAGAAATTTCAATGTACAATGATGTTTTTTAAAAAACGGTCAAAATGTGCTCCACTCGGGCTGAAAACGCTTGTTCGGAACATTTCCTTAATGTTGACTATAAATCATAAACTAAGCATTTTTCAGCTGAAATAATGAATGTAGTCCTCTTAATTCTTGCTTCTAAAGCATACGCAAGCAGAAATTTCAATGTACAATGATGTTTTTAAAAAAAACAGTCAAAATGCGCTCCACTCGGGCTGAAAACGCTGTTGGGGACATTTCATTAATGTTGACTACAAATCAAAAACTAAGCATTTTTCAGCTGAAATAATGAATGTAGTCCTCTTAATTCTTGCTTCTAAAGCATACGCAAAAAGAAATTTCAATGTACAATGATGTTTTTTAAAAAACGGTCAAAATGTGCTCCACTCGGGCTGAAAACGCTTGTTCGGAACATTTCCTTAATGTTGACTATAAATCATAAACTAAGCATTTTTCAGCTGAAATAATGAATGTAGTCCTCTTAATTCTTGCTTCTAAAGCATACGCAAGCAGAAATTTCAATGTACAATGATGTTTTTAAAAAAAACAGTCAAAATGCGCTCCACTCGGGCTGAAAACGCTGTTGGGGACATTTCATTAATGTTGACTACAAATCAAAAACTAAGCATTTTTCAGCTGAAATAATGAATGTAGTCCTCTTAATTCTTGCTTCTAAAGCATACGCAAGCAGAAATTTCAATGTACAATGATGTTTTTAAAAAAAGGGTCAAAATGTGCTCCACTCGGGCTGAAAACGCTTGTTTGGAACATTTCATTAATGTTGACTATAAATCATAAACTAAGCATTTTTCAGCTGAAATAATGAATGTAGTCCTCTTAATTCTTGCTTCTAAAGCATACGCAAGCAGAAATTTCAATGTACAATGATGTTTTTAAAAAAACAGTCAAAATGTGCTCCACTCGGGCTGAAAACGCTTGTTTGGGACATGACATTAATGTTGACTATAAATCATAAACTAAGCATTTTTCAGCTGAAATAATGAATGTAGTCCTCTTAATTCTTGCTTCTAAAGCATACGCAAGCAGAAATTTCAATGTACAATGATGTTTTTAAAAAAAGGGTCAAAATGTGCTCCACTCGGGCTGAAAACGCTTGTTTGGAACATTTCATTAATGTTGACTATAAATCATAAACTAAGCATTTTTCAGCTGAAATAATGAATGTAGTCCTCTTAATTCTTGCTTCTAAAGCATACGCAAAAAGAAATTTCAATGTACAATGATGTTTTTTAAAAAACGGTCAAAATGTGCTCCACTCGGGCTGAAAACGCTTGTTCGGAACATTTCCTTAATGTTGACTATAAATCATAAACTAAGCATTTTTCAGCTGAAATAATGAATGTAGTCCTCTTAATTCTTGCTTCTAAAGCATACGCAAGCAGAAATTTCAATGTACAATGATGTTTTTAAAAAAAACAGTCAAAATGCGCTCCACTCGGGCTGAAAACGCTGTTGGGGACATTTCATTAATGTTGACTACAAATCAAAAACTAAGCATTTTTCAGCTGAAATAATGAATGTAGTCCTCTTAATTCTTGCTTCTAAAGCATACGCAAGCAGAAATTTCAATGTACAATGATGTTTTTAAAAAAACAGTCAAAATGTGCTCCACTCGGGCTGAAAACGCTTGTTTGGGACATGACATTAATGTTGACTATAAATCATAAACTAAGCATTTTTCAGCTGAAATAATGAATGTAGTCCTCTTAATTCTTGCTTCTAAAGCATACGCAAGCAGAAATTTCAATGTACAATGATGTTTTTAAAAAAAGGGTCAAAATGTGCTCCACTCGGGCTGAAAACGCTTGTTTGGAACATTTCATTAATGTTGACTATAAATCATAAACTAAGCATTTTTCAGCTGAAATAATGAATGTAGTCCTCTTAATTCTTGCTTCTAAAGCATACGCAAGCAGAAATTTCAATGTACAATGATGTTTTTAAAAAAGCAGTCAAAATGTGCTCCACTCGGGCTGAAAACGCTTGTTTGGGACATGACATTAATGTTGACTATAAATCATAAACTAAGCATTTTTCAGCTGAAATAATGAATGTAGTCCTCTTAATTATTGCTTCTAAAGCATACGCAAAAAGAAATTTCAATGTACAATGATGTTTTTTAAAAAACGGTCAAAATGTGCTCCACTCGGGCTGAAAACGCTTGTTTGGAACATTTCATTAATGTTGACTATAAATCATAAACTAAGCATTTTTCAGCTGAAATAATGAATGTAGTCCTCTTAATTCTTGCTTCTAAAGCATACGCAAGCAGAAATTTCAATGTACAATGATGTTTTTAAAAAAACAGTCAAAATGTGCTCCACTCGGGCTGAAAACGCTTGTTTGGGACATGACATTAATGTTGACTATAAATCATAAACTAAGCATTTTTCAGCTGAAATAATGAATGTAGTCCTCTTAATTCTTGCTTCTAAAGCATACGCAAGCAGAAATTTCAATGTACAATGATGTTTTTAAAAAAAGGGTCAAAATGTGCTCCACTCGGGCTGAAAACGCTTGTTTGGAACATTTCATTAATGTTGACTATAAATCATAAACTAAGCATTTTTCAGCTGAAATAATGAATGTAGTCCTCTTAATTCTTGCTTCTAAAGCATACGCAAGCAGAAATTTCAATGTACAATGATGTTTTTAAAAAAGCAGTCAAAATGTGCTCCACTCGGGCTGAAAACGCTTGTTTGGGACATGACATTAATGTTGACTATAAATCATAAACTAAGCATTTTTCAGCTGAAATAATGAATGTAGTCCTCTTAATTCTTGCTTCTAAAGCATACGCAAAAAGAAATTTCAATGTACAATGATGTTTTTTAAAAAACGGTCAAAATGTGCTCCACTCGGGCTGAAAACGCTTGTTCGGAACATTTCCTTAATGTTGACTATAAATCATAAACTAAGCATTTTTCAGCTGAAATAATGAATGTAGTCCTCTTAATTCTTGCTTCTAAAGCATACGCAAGCAGAAATTTCAATGTACAATGATGTTTTTAAAAAAAACAGTCAAAATACGCTCCACTCGGGCTGAAAACGCTGTTGGGGACATTTCATTAATGTTGACTACAAATCAAAAACTAAGCATTTTTCAGCTGAAATAATGAATGTAGTCCTCTTAATTCTTGCTTCTAAAGCATACGCAAGCAGAAATTTCAATGTACAATGATGTTTTTAAAAAAAGGGTCAAAATGTGCTCCACTCGGGCTGAAAACGCTTGTTTGGAACATTTCATTAATGTTGACTATAAATCATAAACTAAGCATTTTTCAGCTGAAATAATGAATGTAGTCCTCTTAATTCTTGCTTCTAAAGCATACGCAAGCAGAAATTTCAATGTACAATGATGTTTTTAAAAAAACAGTCAAAATGTGCTCCACTCGGGCTGAAAACGCTTGTTTGGGACATGACATTAATGTTGACTATAAATCATAAACTAAGCATTTTTCAGCTGAAATAATGAATGTAGTCCTCTTAATTCTTGCTTCTAAAGCATACGCAAAAAGAAATTTCAATGTACAATGATGTTTTTTAAAAAACGGTCAAAATGTGCTCCACTCGGGCTGAAAACGCTTGTTCGGAACATTTCCTTAATGTTGACTATAAATCATAAACTAAGCATTTTTCAGCTGAAATAATGAATGTAGTCCTCTTAATTCTTGCTTCTAAAGCATACGCAAGCAGAAATTTCAATGTACAATGATGTTTTTAAAAAAAACAGTCAAAATGCGCTCCACTCGGGCTGAAAACGCTGTTGGGGACATTTCATTAATGTTGACTACAAATCAAAAACTAAGCATTTTTCAGCTGAAATAATGAATGTAGTCCTCTTAATTCTTGCTTCTAAAGCATACGCAAGCAGAAATTTCAATGTACAATGATGTTTTTAAAAAAGGGTCAAAATGTGCTCCACTCGGGCTGAAAACGCTTGTTTGGAACATTTCATTAATGTTGACTATAAATCATAAACTAAGCATTTTTCAGCTGAAATAATGAATGTAGTCCTCTTAATTCTTGCTTCTAAAGCATACGCAAGCAGAAATTTCAATGTACAATGATGTTTTTAAAAAAACAGTCAAAATGTGCTCCACTCGGGCTGAAAACGCTTGTTTGGGACATGACATTAATGTTGACTATAAATCATAAACTAAGCATTTTTCAGCTGAAATAATGAATGTAGTCCTCTTAATTCTTGCTTCTAAAGCATACGCAAAAAGAAATTTCAATGTACAATGATGTTTTTTAAAAAACGGTCAAAATGTGCTCCACTCGGGCTGAAAACGCTTGTTCGGAACATTTCCTTAATGTTGACTATAAATCATAAACTAAGCATTTTTCAGCTGAAATAATGAATGTAGTCCTCTTAATTCTTGCTTCTAAAGCATACGCAAGCAGAAATTTCAATGTACAATGATGTTTTTAAAAAAAACAGTCAAAATGCGCTCCACTCGGGCTGAAAACGCTGTTGGGGACATTTCATTAATGTTGACTACAAATCAAAAACTAAGCATTTTTCAGCTGAAATAATGAATGTAGTCCTCTTAATTCTTGCTTCTAAAGCATACGCAAGCAGAAATTTCAATGTACAATGATGTTTTTAAAAAAGGGTCAAAATGTGCTCCACTCGGGCTGAAAACGCTTGTTTGGAACATTTCATTAATGTTGACTATAAATCATAAACTAAGCATTTTTCAGCTGAAATAATGAATGTAGTCCTCTTAATTCTTGCTTCTAAAGCATACGCAAGCAGAAATTTCAATGTACAATGATGTTTTTAAAAAAACAGTCAAAATGTGCTCCACTCGGGCTGAAAACGCTTGTTTGGGACATGACATTAATGTGGACTATAAATCATAAACTAAGCATTTTTCAGCTGAAATAATGAATGTAGTCCTCTTAATTCTTGCTTCTAAAGCATACGCAAGCAGAAATTTCAATGTACAATGATGTTTTTAAAAAAACAGTCAAAATGTGCTCCACTCGGGCTGAAAACGCTTGTTTGGAACATTTCATTAATGTTGACTATAAATCATAAACTAAGCATTTTTCAGCTGAAATAATGAATGTAGTCCTCTTAATTCTTGCTTCTAAAGCATACGCAAGCAGAAATTTCAATGTACAATGATGTTTTTAAAAAAACAGTCAAAATGTGCTCCACTCGGGCTGAAAACGCTGTTGGGGACATTTCATTAATGTTGACTATAAATCATAAACTAAGCATTTTTCAGCTGAAATAATGAATGTAGTCCTTTTAATTCTTGCTTCTAAAGCATACGCAAGCAGAAATTTCAATGTACAATGATGTTTTTAAAAAAAACAGTCAAAATGTGCTCCACTCGGGCTGAAAACGCTGTTGGGGACATTTCATTAATGTTGACTATAAATCAAAAACTAAGCATTTTTCAGCTGAAATAATGAATGTAGTCCTCTTAATTCTTGCTTCTAAAGCATACGCAAGCAGAAATTTCAATGTACAATGATGTTTTTAAAAAAACAGTCAAAATGTGCTCCACTCGGGCTGAAAACGCTGTTGGGGACATTTCATTAATGTTGACTATAAATCATAAACTAGGCATTTTTCAGCTGAAATAATGAATGTAGTCCTCTTAATTCTTGCTTCTAAAGCATACACAAACAGAAAATTCAATGTACAATGATGTTTTTAAAAAAACGGTCAAAATGTGCTCCACTCGGGCTGAAAACGCTGTTGGGGACATTTCATTAATGTTGACTATAAATCATAAACTAAGCATTTTTCAGCTGAAATAATGAATGTAGTCCTCTTAATTCTTGCTTCTAAAGCATACGCAAACAGAAATTTCAATGTACAATGATGTTTTTAAAAAAACGGTCAAAATGTGCTCCACTCGGGCTGAAAACGCTTGTTTGGGACATTACATTAATGTTGACTATAAATCATAAACTAAGCATTTTTCAGCTGAAATAATGAATGTAGTCCTCTTAATTCTTGCTTCTAAAGCATACGCAAGCAGAAATTTCAATGTACAATGATGTTTTTAAAAAAAGGGTCAAAATGTGCTCCACTCGGGCTGAAAACGCTTGTTTGGGACATGACATTAATGTTGACTATAAATCATAAACTAAGCATTTTTCAGCTGAAATAATGAATGTAGTCCTCTTAATTCTTGCTTCTAAAGCATACGCAAGCAGAAATTTCAATGTACAATGATGTTTTTAAAAAAAGGGTCAAAATGTGCTCCACTCGGGCTGAAAACGCTTGTTTGGAACATTTCATTAATGTTGACTATAAATCATAAACTAAGCATTTTTCAGCTGAAATAATGAATGTAGTCCTCTTAATTCTTGCTTCTAAAGCATACGCAAGCAGAAATTTCAATGTACAATGATGTTTTTTAAAAAACGGTCAAAATGTGCTCCACTCGGGCTGAAAACGCTTGTTCGGAACATTTCCTTAATGTTGACTATAAATCATAAACTAAGCATTTTTCAGCTGAAATAATGAATGTAGTCCTCTTAATTCTTGCTTCTAAAGCATACGCAAGCAGAAATTTCAATGTACAATGATGTTTTTAAAAAAAACAGTCAAAATGTGCTCCACTCGGGCTGAAAACGCTGTTGGGGACATTTCATTAATGTTGACTATAAATCAAAAACTAAGCATTTTTCAGCTGAAATAATGAATGTAGTCCTCTTAATTCTTGCTTCTAAAGCATACGCAAGCAGAAATTTCAATGTACAATGATGTTTTTAAAAAAAGGGTCAAAATGTGCTCCACTCGGGCTGAAAACGCTTGTTTGGAACATTTCATTAATGTTGACTATAAATCATAAACTAAGCATTTTTCAGCTGAAATAATGAATGTAGTCCTCTTAATTCTTGCTTCTAAAGCATACGCAAGCAGAAATTTCAATGTACAATGATGTTTTTAAAAAAACAGTCAAAATGTGCTCCACTCGGGCTGAAAACGCTTGTTTGGGACATGACATTAATGTTGACTATAAATCATAAACTAAGCATTTTTCAGCTGAAATAATGAATGTAGTCCTCTTAATTCTTGCTTCTAAAGCATACGCAAAAAGAAATTTCAATGTACAATGATGTTTTTTAAAAAACGGTCAAAATGTGCTCCACTCGGGCTGAAAACGCTTGTTCGGAACATTTCCTTAATGTTGACTATAAATCATAAACTAAGCATTTTTCAGCTGAAATAATGAATGTAGTCCTCTTAATTCTTGCTTCTAAAGCATACGCAAGCAGAAATTTCAATGTACAATGATGTTTTTAAAAAAAACAGTCAAAATGCGCTCCACTCGGGCTGAAAACGCTGTTGGGGACATTTCATTAATGTTGACTACAAATCAAAAACTAAGCATTTTTCAGCTGAAATAATGAATGTAGTCCTCTTAATTCTTGCTTCTAAAGCATACGCAAGCAGAAATTTCAATGTACAATGATGTTTTTAAAAAAGGGTCAAAATGTGCTCCACTCGGGCTGAAAACGCTTGTTTGGAACATTTCATTAATGTTGACTATAAATCATAAACTAAGCATTTTTCAGCTGAAATAATGAATGTAGTCCTCTTAATTCTTGCTTCTAAAGCATACGCAAGCAGAAATTTCAATGTACAATGATGTTTTTAAAAAAACAGTCAAAATGTGCTCCACTCGGGCTGAAAACGCTTGTTTGGGACATGACATTAATGTTGACTATAAATCATAAACTAAGCATTTTTCAGCTGAAATAATGAATGTAGTCCTCTTAATTCTTGCTTCTAAAGCATACGCAAAAAGAAATTTCAATGTACAATGATGTTTTTTAAAAAACGGTCAAAATGTGCTCCACTCGGGCTGAAAACGCTTGTTCGGAACATTTCCTTAATGTTGACTATAAATCATAAACTAAGCATTTTTCAGCTGAAATAATGAATGTAGTCCTCTTAATTCTTGCTTCTAAAGCATACGCAAGCAGAAATTTCAATGTACAATGATGTTTTTAAAAAAAACAGTCAAAATGCGCTCCACTCGGGCTGAAAACGCTGTTGGGGACATTTCATTAATGTTGACTACAAATCAAAAACTAAGCATTTTTCAGCTGAAATAATGAATGTAGTCCTCTTAATTCTTGCTTCTAAAGCATACGCAAGCAGAAATTTCAATGTACAATGATGTTTTTAAAAAAGGGTCAAAATGTGCTCCACTCGGGCTGAAAACGCTTGTTTGGAACATTTCATTAATGTTGACTATAAATCATAAACTAAGCATTTTTCAGCTGAAATAATGAATGTAGTCCTCTTAATTCTTGCTTCTAAAGCATACGCAAGCAGAAATTTCAATGTACAATGATGTTTTTAAAAAAACAGTCAAAATGTGCTCCACTCGGGCTGAAAACGCTTGTTTGGGACATGACATTAATGTGGACTATAAATCATAAACTAAGCATTTTTCAGCTGAAATAATGAATGTAGTCCTCTTAATTCTTGCTTCTAAAGCATACGCAAGCAGAAATTTCAATGTACAATGATGTTTTTAAAAAAACAGTCAAAATGTGCTCCACTCGGGCTGAAAACGCTTGTTTGGAACATTTCATTAATGTTGACTATAAATCATAAACTAAGCATTTTTCAGCTGAAATAATGAATGTAGTCCTCTTAATTCTTGCTTCTAAAGCATACGCAAGCAGAAATTTCAATGTACAATGATGTTTTTAAAAAAACAGTCAAAATGTGCTCCACTCGGGCTGAAAACGCTGTTGGGGACATTTCATTAATGTTGACTATAAATCATAAACTAAGCATTTTTCAGCTGAAATAATGAATGTAGTCCTTTTAATTCTTGCTTCTAAAGCATACGCAAGCAGAAATTTCAATGTACAATGATGTTTTTAAAAAAAACAGTCAAAATGTGCTCCACTCGGGCTGAAAACGCTGTTGGGGACATTTCATTAATGTTGACTATAAATCAAAAACTAAGCATTTTTCAGCTGAAATAATGAATGTAGTCCTCTTAATTCTTGCTTCTAAAGCATACGCAAGCAGAAATTTCAATGTACAATGATGTTTTTAAAAAAACAGTCAAAATGTGCTCCACTCGGGCTGAAAACGCTGTTGGGGACATTTCATTAATGTTGACTATAAATCATAAACTAGGCATTTTTCAGCTGAAATAATGAATGTAGTCCTCTTAATTCTTGCTTCTAAAGCATACACAAACAGAAAATTCAATGTACAATGATGTTTTTAAAAAAACGGTCAAAATGTGCTCCACTCGGGCTGAAAACGCTGTTGGGGACATTTCATTAATGTTGACTATAAATCATAAACTAAGCATTTTTCAGCTGAAATAATGAATGTAGTCCTCTTAATTCTTGCTTCTAAAGCATACGCAAACAGAAATTTCAATGTACAATGATGTTTTTAAAAAAACGGTCAAAATGTGCTCCACTCGGGCTGAAAACGCTTGTTTGGGACATTACATTAATGTTGACTATAAATCATAAACTAAGCATTTTTCAGCTGAAATAATGAATGTAGTCCTCTTAATTCTTGCTTCTAAAGCATACGCAAGCAGAAATTTCAATGTACAATGATGTTTTTAAAAAAAGGGTCAAAATGTGCTCCACTCGGGCTGAAAACGCTTGTTTGGGACATGACATTAATGTTGACTATAAATCATAAACTAAGCATTTTTCAGCTGAAATAATGAATGTAGTCCTCTTAATTCTTGCTTCTAAAGCATACGCAAGCAGAAATTTCAATGTACAATGATGTTTTTAAAAAAAGGGTCAAAATGTGCTCCACTCGGGCTGAAAACGCTTGTTTGGAACATTTCATTAATGTTGACTATAAATCATAAACTAAGCATTTTTCAGCTGAAATAATGAATGTAGTCCTCTTAATTCTTGCTTCTAAAGCATACGCAAGCAGAAATTTCAATGTACAATGATGTTTTTTAAAAAACGGTCAAAATGTGCTCCACTCGGGCTGAAAACGCTTGTTCGGAACATTTCCTTAATGTTGACTATAAATCATAAACTAAGCATTTTTCAGCTGAAATAATGAATGTAGTCCTCTTAATTCTTGCTTCTAAAGCATACGCAAGCAGAAATTTCAATGTACAATGATGTTTTTAAAAAAAACAGTCAAAATGCGCTCCACTCGGGCTGAAAACGCTGTTGGGGACATTTCATTAATGTTGACTATAAATCATAAACTAAGCATTTTTCAGCTGAAATAATGAATGTAGTCCTCTTAATTCTTGCTTCTAAAGCATACGCAAGCAGAAATTTCAATGTACAATGATGTTTTTAAAAAAACAGTCAAAATGTGCTCCACTCGGGCTGAAAACGCTTGTTTGGGACATGACATTAATGTTGACTATAAATCATAAACTAAGCATTTTTCAGCTGAAATAATGAATGTAGTCCTCTTAATTCTTGCTTCTAAAGCATACGCAAGCAGAAATTTCAATGTACAATGATGTTTTTAAAAAAACAGTCAAAATGTGCTCCACTCGGGCTGAAAACGCTTGTTTGGGACATTACATTAATGTAAACTATAAATCATAAACTAAGCATTTTTCAGCTGAAATAATGAATGTAGTCCTCTTAATTCTTGCTTCTAAAGCATACGCAAAAAGAAATTTCAATGTACAATGATGTTTTTTAAAAAACGGTCAAAATGTGCTCCACTCGGGCTGAAAACGCTTGTTCGGAACATTTCCTTAATGTTGACTATAAATCATAAACTAAGCATTTTTCAGCTGAAATAATGAATGTAGTCCTCTTAATTCTTGCTTCTAAAGCATACGCAAGCAGAAATTTCAATGTACAATGATGTTTTTAAAAAAAACAGTCAAAATGCGCTCCACTCGGGCTGAAAACGCTGTTGGGGACATTTCATTAATGTTGACTACAAATCAAAAACTAAGCATTTTTCAGCTGAAATAATGAAAGTAGTCCTCTTAATTCTTGCTTCTAAAGCATACGCAAGCAGAAATTTCAATGTACAATGATGTTTTTAAAAAAAACAGTCAAAATGTGCTCCACTCGGGCTGAAAACGCTGTTGGGGACATTTCATTAATGTTGACTACAAATCAAAAACTAAGCATTTTTCAGCTGAAATAATGAATGTAGTCCTCTTAATTCTTGCTTCTAAAGCATTCGCAAGCAGAAATTTCAATGTACAATGATGTTTTTAAAAAAACAGTCAAAATGTGCTCCACTCGGGCTGAAAACGCTGTTGGGGACATTTCATTAATGTTGACTATAAATCATAAACTAAGCATTTTTCAGCTGAAATAATGAATGTAGTCCTCTTAATTCTTGCTTCTAAAGCATACGCAAGCAGAAATTTCAATGTACAATGATGTTTTTAAAAAAACAGTCAAAATGTGCTCCACTCGGGCTGAAAACGCTTGTTTGGGACATTACATTAATGTTGACTATAAATCATAAACTAAGCATTTTTCAGCTGAAATAATGAATGTAGTCCTCTTAATTCTTGCTTCTAAAGCATACGCAAACAGAAATTTCAATGTACAATGATGTTTTTTAAAAAACGGTCAAAATGTGCTCCACTCGGGCTGAAAACGCTTGTTCGGAACATTTCCTTAATGTTGACTATAAATCATAAACTAAGCATTTTTCAGCTGAAATAATGAATGTAGTCCTCTTAATTCTTGCTTCTAAAGCATACGCAAGCAGAAATTTCAATGTACAATGATGTTTTTAAAAAAAACAGTCAAAATGCGCTCCACTCGGGCTGAAAACGCTGTTGGGGACATTTCATTAATGTTGACTACAAATCAAAAACTAAGCATTTTTCAGCTGAAATAATGAATGTAGTCCTCTTAATTCTTGCTTCTAAAGCATACGCAAGCAGAAATTTCAATGTACAATGATGTTTTTAAAAAAAGGGTCAAAATGTGCTCCACTCGGGCTGAAAACGCTTGTTTGGAACATTTCATTAATGTTGACTATAAATCATAAACTAAGCATTTTTCAGCTGAAATAATGAATGTAGTCCTCTTAATTCTTGCTTCTAAAGCATACGCAAGCAGAAATTTCAATGTACAATGATGTTTTTAAAAAAACAGTCAAAATGTGCTCCACTCGGGCTGAAAACGCTTGTTTGGGACATGACATTAATGTTGACTATAAATCATAAACTAAGCATTTTTCAGCTGAAATAATGAATGTAGTCCTCTTAATTCTTGCTTCTAAAGCATACGCAAGCAGAAATTTCAATGTACAATGATGTTTTTAAAAAAACAGTCAAAATGTGCTCCACTCGGGCTGAAAACGCTTGTTTGGGACATTACATTAATGTTGACTATAAATCATAAACTAAGCATTTTTCAGCTGAAATAATGAATGTAGTCCTCTTAATTCTTGCTTCTAAAGCATACGCAAACAGAAATTTCAATGTACAATGATGTTTTTTAAAAAACGGTCAAAATGTGCTCCACTCGGGCTGAAAACGCTTGTTCGGAACATTTCCTTAATGTTGACTATAAATCATAAACTAAGCATTTTTCAGCTGAAATAATGAATGTAGTCCTCTTAATTCTTGCTTCTAAAGCATACGCAAGCAGAAATTTCAATGTACAATGATGTTTTTAAAAAAAACAGTCAAAATGCGCTCCACTCGGGCTGAAAACGCTGTTGGGGACATTTCATTAATGTTGACTACAAATCAAAAACTAAGCATTTTTCAGCTGAAATAATGAATGTAGTCCTCTTAATTCTTGCTTCTAAAGCATACGCAAGCAGAAATTTCAATGTACAATGATGTTTTTAAAAAAAGGGTCAAAATGTGCTCCACTCGGGCTGAAAACGCTTGTTTGGAACATTTCATTAATGTTGACTATAAATCATAAACTAAGCATTTTTCAGCTGAAATAATGAATGTAGTCCTCTTAATTCTTGCTTCTAAAGCATACGCAAGCAGAAATTTCAATGTACAATGATGTTTTTAAAAAAACAGTCAAAATGTGCTCCACTCGGGCTGAAAACGCTTGTTTGGGACATGACATTAATGTTGACTATAAATCATAAACTAAGCATTTTTCAGCTGAAATAATGAATGTAGTCCTCTTAATTCTTGCTTCTAAAGCATACGCAAGCAGAAATTTCAATGTACAATGATGTTTTTAAAAAAACAGTCAAAATGTGCTCCACTCGGGCTGAAAACGCTTGTTTGGGACATTACATTAATGTTGACTATAAATCATAAACTAAGCATTTTTCAGCTGAAATAATGAATGTAGTCCTCTTAATTCTTGCTTCTAAAGCATACGCAAGCAGAAATTTCAATGTACAATGATGTTTTTAAAAAAGGGTCAAAATGTGCTCCACTCGGGCTGAAAACGCTTGTTTGGAACATTTCATTAATGTTGACTATAAATCATAAACTAAGCATTTTTCAGCTGAAATAATGAATGTAGTCCTCTTAATTCTTGCTTCTAAAGCATACGCAAGCAGAAATTTCAATGTACAATGATGTTTTTAAGAAAACAGTCAAAATGTGCTCCACTCGGGCTGAAAACGCTTGTTTGGGACATTACATTAATGTTGACTATAAATCATAAACTAAGCATTTTTCAGCTGAAATAATGAATGTAGTCCTCTTAATTCTTGCTTCTAAAGCATACGCAAACAGAAATTTCAATGTAGAATGATGTTTTTAAAAAAACGGTCAAAATGTGCTCCACTCGGGCTGAAAACGCTTGTTTGGGACATTACATTAATGTTGACTATAAATCATAAACTAAGCATTTTTCAGCTGAAATAATGAATGTAGTCCTCTTAATTCTTGCTTCTAAAGCATACGCAAACAGAAATTTCAATGTACAATGATGTTTTTAAAAAAACGGTCAAAATGTGCTCCACTCGGGCTGAAAACGCTTGTTTGGAACATTTCATTAATGTTGACTATAAATCATAAACTAAGCATTTTTCAGCTGAAATAATGAATGTAGTCCTCTTAATTCTTGCTTCTAAAGCATACGCAAGCAGAAATTTCAATGTACAATGATGTTTTTAAAAAAAACAGTCAAAATGTGCTCCACTCGGGCTGAAAACGCTGTTGGGGACATTTCATTAATGTTGACTACAAATCAAAAACTAAGCATTTTTCAGCTGAAATAATGAATGTAGTCCTCTTAATTCTTGCTTCTAAAGCATACGCAAGCAGAAATTTCAATGTACAATGATGTTTTTAAAAAAAGGGTCAAAATGTGCTCCACTCGGGCTGAAAACGCTTGTTTGGAACATTTCATTAATGTTGACTATAAATCATAAACTAAGCATTTTTCAGCTGAAATAATGAATGTAGTCCTCTTAATTCTTGCTTCTAAAGCATACGCAAGCAGAAATTTCAATGTACAATGATGTTTTTAAAAAAACAGTCAAAATGTGCTCCACTCGGGCTGAAAACGCTTGTTTGGGACATGACATTAATGTTGACTATAAATCATAAACTAAGCATTTTTCAGCTGAAATAATGAATGTAGTCCTCTTAATTCTTGCTTCTAAAGCATACGCAAGCAGAAATTTCAATGTACAATGATGTTTTTAAAAAAAGGGTCAAAATGTGCTCCACTCGGGCTGAAAACGCTTGTTTGGAACATTTCATTAATGTTGACTATAAATCATAAACTAAGCATTTTTCAGCTGAAATAATGAATGTAGTCCTCTTAATTCTTGCTTCTAAAGCATACGCAAAAAGAAATTTCAATGTACAATGATGTTTTTTAAAAAACGGTCAAAATGTGCTCCACTCGGGCTGAAAACGCTTGTTCGGAACATTTCCTTAATGTTGACTATAAATCATAAACTAAGCATTTTTCAGCTGAAATAATGAATGTAGTCCTCTTAATTCTTGCTTCTAAAGCATACGCAAGCAGAAATTTCAATGTACAATGATGTTTTTAAAAAAAACAGTCAAAATGCGCTCCACTCGGGCTGAAAACGCTGTTGGGGACATTTCATTAATGTTGACTACAAATCAAAAACTAAGCATTTTTCAGCTGAAATAATGAATGTAGTCCTCTTAATTCTTGCTTCTAAAGCATACGCAAGCAGAAATTTCAATGTACAATGATGTTTTTAAAAAAACAGTCAAAATGTGCTCCACTCGGGCTGAAAACGCTTGTTTGGGACATGACATTAATGTTGACTATAAATCATAAACTAAGCATTTTTCAGCTGAAATAATGAATGTAGTCCTCTTAATTCTTGCTTCTAAAGCATACGCAAGCAGAAATTTCAATGTACAATGATGTTTTTAAAAAAAGGGTCAAAATGTGCTCCACTCGGGCTGAAAACGCTTGTTTGGAACATTTCATTAATGTTGACTATAAATCATAAACTAAGCATTTTTCAGCTGAAATAATGAATGTAGTCCTCTTAATTCTTGCTTCTAAAGCATACGCAAGCAGAAATTTCAATGTACAATGATGTTTTTAAAAAAGCAGTCAAAATGTGCTCCACTCGGGCTGAAAACGCTTGTTTGGGACATGACATTAATGTTGACTATAAATCATAAACTAAGCATTTTTCAGCTGAAATAATGAATGTAGTCCTCTTAATTATTGCTTCTAAAGCATACGCAAAAAGAAATTTCAATGTACAATGATGTTTTTTAAAAAACGGTCAAAATGTGCTCCACTCGGGCTGAAAACGCTTGTTTGGAACATTTCATTAATGTTGACTATAAATCATAAACTAAGCATTTTTCAGCTGAAATAATGAATGTAGTCCTCTTAATTCTTGCTTCTAAAGCATACGCAAGCAGAAATTTCAATGTACAATGATGTTTTTAAAAAAACAGTCAAAATGTGCTCCACTCGGGCTGAAAACGCTTGTTTGGGACATGACATTAATGTTGACTATAAATCATAAACTAAGCATTTTTCAGCTGAAATAATGAATGTAGTCCTCTTAATTCTTGCTTCTAAAGCATACGCAAGCAGAAATTTCAATGTACAATGATGTTTTTAAAAAAAGGGTCAAAATGTGCTCCACTCGGGCTGAAAACGCTTGTTTGGAACATTTCATTAATGTTGACTATAAATCATAAACTAAGCATTTTTCAGCTGAAATAATGAATGTAGTCCTCTTAATTCTTGCTTCTAAAGCATACGCAAGCAGAAATTTCAATGTACAATGATGTTTTTAAAAAAGCAGTCAAAATGTGCTCCACTCGGGCTGAAAACGCTTGTTTGGGACATGACATTAATGTTGACTATAAATCATAAACTAAGCATTTTTCAGCTGAAATAATGAATGTAGTCCTCTTAATTCTTGCTTCTAAAGCATACGCAAAAAGAAATTTCAATGTACAATGATGTTTTTTAAAAAACGGTCAAAATGTGCTCCACTCGGGCTGAAAACGCTTGTTCGGAACATTTCCTTAATGTTGACTATAAATCATAAACTAAGCATTTTTCAGCTGAAATAATGAATGTAGTCCTCTTAATTCTTGCTTCTAAAGCATACGCAAGCAGAAATTTCAATGTACAATGATGTTTTTAAAAAAAACAGTCAAAATGCGCTCCACTCGGGCTGAAAACGCTGTTGGGGACATTTCATTAATGTTGACTACAAATCAAAAACTAAGCATTTTTCAGCTGAAATAATGAATGTAGTCCTCTTAATTCTTGCTTCTAAAGCATACGCAAGCAGAAATTTCAATGTACAATGATGTTTTTAAAAAAAGGGTCAAAATGTGCTCCACTCGGGCTGAAAACGCTTGTTTGGAACATTTCATTAATGTTGACTATAAATCATAAACTAAGCATTTTTCAGCTGAAATAATGAATGTAGTCCTCTTAATTCTTGCTTCTAAAGCATACGCAAGCAGAAATTTCAATGTACAATGATGTTTTTAAAAAAACAGTCAAAATGTGCTCCACTCGGGCTGAAAACGCTTGTTTGGGACATGACATTAATGTTGACTATAAATCATAAACTAAGCATTTTTCAGCTGAAATAATGAATGTAGTCCTCTTAATTCTTGCTTCTAAAGCATACGCAAAAAGAAATTTCAATGTACAATGATGTTTTTTAAAAAACGGTCAAAATGTGCTCCACTCGGGCTGAAAACGCTTGTTCGGAACATTTCCTTAATGTTGACTATAAATCATAAACTAAGCATTTTTCAGCTGAAATAATGAATGTAGTCCTCTTAATTCTTGCTTCTAAAGCATACGCAAGCAGAAATTTCAATGTACAATGATGTTTTTAAAAAAAACAGTCAAAATGCGCTCCACTCGGGCTGAAAACGCTGTTGGGGACATTTCATTAATGTTGACTACAAATCAAAAACTAAGCATTTTTCAGCTGAAATAATGAATGTAGTCCTCTTAATTCTTGCTTCTAAAGCATACGCAAGCAGAAATTTCAATGTACAATGATGTTTTTAAAAAAGGGTCAAAATGTGCTCCACTCGGGCTGAAAACGCTTGTTTGGAACATTTCATTAATGTTGACTATAAATCATAAACTAAGCATTTTTCAGCTGAAATAATGAATGTAGTCCTCTTAATTCTTGCTTCTAAAGCATACGCAAGCAGAAATTTCAATGTACAATGATGTTTTTAAAAAAACAGTCAAAATGTGCTCCACTCGGGCTGAAAACGCTTGTTTGGGACATGACATTAATGTTGACTATAAATCATAAACTAAGCATTTTTCAGCTGAAATAATGAATGTAGTCCTCTTAATTCTTGCTTCTAAAGCATACGCAAAAAGAAATTTCAATGTACAATGATGTTTTTTAAAAAACGGTCAAAATGTGCTCCACTCGGGCTGAAAACGCTTGTTCGGAACATTTCCTTAATGTTGACTATAAATCATAAACTAAGCATTTTTCAGCTGAAATAATGAATGTAGTCCTCTTAATTCTTGCTTCTAAAGCATACGCAAGCAGAAATTTCAATGTACAATGATGTTTTTAAAAAAAACAGTCAAAATGCGCTCCACTCGGGCTGAAAACGCTGTTGGGGACATTTCATTAATGTTGACTACAAATCAAAAACTAAGCATTTTTCAGCTGAAATAATGAATGTAGTCCTCTTAATTCTTGCTTCTAAAGCATACGCAAGCAGAAATTTCAATGTACAATGATGTTTTTAAAAAAGGGTCAAAATGTGCTCCACTCGGGCTGAAAACGCTTGTTTGGAACATTTCATTAATGTTGACTATAAATCATAAACTAAGCATTTTTCAGCTGAAATAATGAATGTAGTCCTCTTAATTCTTGCTTCTAAAGCATACGCAAGCAGAAATTTCAATGTACAATGATGTTTTTAAAAAAACAGTCAAAATGTGCTCCACTCGGGCTGAAAACGCTTGTTTGGGACATGACATTAATGTGGACTATAAATCATAAACTAAGCATTTTTCAGCTGAAATAATGAATGTAGTCCTCTTAATTCTTGCTTCTAAAGCATACGCAAGCAGAAATTTCAATGTACAATGATGTTTTTAAAAAAACAGTCAAAATGTGCTCCACTCGGGCTGAAAACGCTTGTTTGGAACATTTCATTAATGTTGACTATAAATCATAAACTAAGCATTTTTCAGCTGAAATAATGAATGTAGTCCTCTTAATTCTTGCTTCTAAAGCATACGCAAGCAGAAATTTCAATGTACAATGATGTTTTTAAAAAAACAGTCAAAATGTGCTCCACTCGGGCTGAAAACGCTGTTGGGGACATTTCATTAATGTTGACTATAAATCATAAACTAAGCATTTTTCAGCTGAAATAATGAATGTAGTCCTTTTAATTCTTGCTTCTAAAGCATACGCAAGCAGAAATTTCAATGTACAATGATGTTTTTAAAAAAAACAGTCAAAATGTGCTCCACTCGGGCTGAAAACGCTGTTGGGGACATTTCATTAATGTTGACTATAAATCAAAAACTAAGCATTTTTCAGCTGAAATAATGAATGTAGTCCTCTTAATTCTTGCTTCTAAAGCATACGCAAGCAGAAATTTCAATGTACAATGATGTTTTTAAAAAAACAGTCAAAATGTGCTCCACTCGGGCTGAAAACGCTGTTGGGGACATTTCATTAATGTTGACTATAAATCATAAACTAGGCATTTTTCAGCTGAAATAATGAATGTAGTCCTCTTAATTCTTGCTTCTAAAGCATACACAAACAGAAAATTCAATGTACAATGATGTTTTTAAAAAAACGGTCAAAATGTGCTCCACTCGGGCTGAAAACGCTGTTGGGGACATTTCATTAATGTTGACTATAAATCATAAACTAAGCATTTTTCAGCTGAAATAATGAATGTAGTCCTCTTAATTCTTGCTTCTAAAGCATACGCAAACAGAAATTTCAATGTACAATGATGTTTTTAAAAAAACGGTCAAAATGTGCTCCACTCGGGCTGAAAACGCTTGTTTGGGACATTACATTAATGTTGACTATAAATCATAAACTAAGCATTTTTCAGCTGAAATAATGAATGTAGTCCTCTTAATTCTTGCTTCTAAAGCATACGCAAGCAGAAATTTCAATGTACAATGATGTTTTTAAAAAAAGGGTCAAAATGTGCTCCACTCGGGCTGAAAACGCTTGTTTGGGACATGACAATAATGTTGACTATAAATCATAAACTAAGCATTTTTCAGCTGAAATAATGAATGTAGTCCTCTTAATTCTTGCTTCTAAAGCATACGCAAGCAGAAATTTCAATGTACAATGATGTTTTTAAAAAAAGGGTCAAAATGTGCTCCACTCGGGCTGAAAACGCTTGTTTGGAACATTTCATTAATGTTGACTATAAATCATAAACTAAGCATTTTTCAGCTGAAATAATGAATGTAGTCCTCTTAATTCTTGCTTCTAAAGCATACGCAAGCAGAAATTTCAATGTACAATGATGTTTTTTAAAAAACGGTCAAAATGTGCTCCACTCGGGCTGAAAACGCTTGTTCGGAACATTTCCTTAATGTTGACTATAAATCATAAACTAAGCATTTTTCAGCTGAAATAATGAATGTAGTCCTCTTAATTCTTGCTTCTAAAGCATACGCAAGCAGAAATTTCAATGTACAATGATGTTTTTAAAAAAAACAGTCAAAATGCGCTCCACTCGGGCTGAAAACGCTGTTGGGGACATTTCATTAATGTTGACTATAAATCATAAACTAAGCATTTTTCAGCTGAAATAATGAATGTAGTCCTCTTAATTCTTGCTTCTAAAGCATACGCAAGCAGAAATTTCAATGTACAATGATGTTTTTAAAAAAACAGTCAAAATGTGCTCCACTCGGGCTGAAAACGCTTGTTTGGGACATGACATTAATGTTGACTATAAATCATAAACTAAGCATTTTTCAGCTGAAATAATGAATGTAGTCCTCTTAATTCTTGCTTCTAAAGCATACGCAAGCAGAAATTTCAATGTACAATGATGTTTTTAAAAAAACAGTCAAAATGTGCTCCACTCGGGCTGAAAACGCTTGTTTGGGACATTACATTAATGTTAACTATAAATCATAAACTAAGCATTTTTCAGCTGAAATAATGAATGTAGTCCTCTTAATTCTTGCTTCTAAAGCATACGCAAAAAGAAATTTCAATGTACAATGATGTTTTTTAAAAAACGGTCAAAATGTGCTCCACTCGGGCTGAAAACGCTTTTTCGGAACATTTCCTTAATGTTGACTATAAATCATAAACTAAGCATTTTTCAGCTGAAATAATGAATGTAGTCCTCTTAATTCTTGCTTCTAAAGCATACGCAAGCAGAAATTTCAATGTACAATGATGTTTTTAAAAAAAACAGTCAAAATGTGCTCCACTCGGGCTGAAAACGCTGTTGGGGACATTTCATTAATGTTGACTACAAATCAAAAACTAAGCATTTTTCAGCTGAAATAATGAATGTAGTCCTCTTAATTCTTGCTTCTAAAGCATTCGCAAGCAGAAATTTCAATGTACAATGATGTTTTTAAAAAAACAGTCAAAATGTGCTCCACTCGGGCTGAAAACGCTGTTGGGGACATTTCATTAATGTTGACTATAAATCATAAACTAAGCATTTTTCAGCTGAAATAATGAATGTAGTCCTCTTAATTCTTGCTTCTAAAGCATACGCAAGCAGAAATTTCAATGTACAATGATGTTTTTAAAAAAACAGTCAAAATGTGCTCCACTCGGGCTGAAAACGCTTGTTTGGGACATTACATTAATGTTGACTATAAATCATAAACTAAGCATTTTTCAGCTGAAATAATGAATGTAGTCCTCTTAATTCTTGCTTCTAAAGCATACGCAAACAGAAATTTCAATGTACAATGATGTTTTTTAAAAAACGGTCAAAATGTGCTCCACTCGGGCTGAAAACGCTTGTTCGGAACATTTCCTTAATGTTGACTATAAATCATAAACTAAGCATTTTTCAGCTGAAATAATGAATGTAGTCCTCTTAATTCTTGCTTCTAAAGCATACGCAAGCAGAAATTTCAATGTACAATGATGTTTTTAAAAAAAACAGTCAAAATGCGCTCCACTCGGGCTGAAAACGCTGTTGGGGACATTTCATTAATGTTGACTACAAATCAAAAACTAAGCATTTTTCAGCTGAAATAATGAATGTAGTCCTCTTAATTCTTGCTTCTAAAGCATACGCAAGCAGAAATTTCAATGTACAATGATGTTTTTAAAAAAAGGGTCAAAATGTGCTCCACTCGGGCTGAAAACGCTTGTTTGGAACATTTCATTAATGTTGACTATAAATCATAAACTAAGCATTTTTCAGCTGAAATAATGAATGTAGTCCTCTTAATTCTTGCTTCTAAAGCATACGCAAGCAGAAATTTCAATGTACAATGATGTTTTTAAAAAAACAGTCAAAATGTGCTCCACTCGGGCTGAAAACGCTTGTTTGGGACATGACATTAATGTTGACTATAAATCATAAACTAAGCATTTTTCAGCTGAAATAATGAATGTAGTCCTCTTAATTCTTGCTTCTAAAGCATACGCAAGCAGAAATTTCAATGTACAATGATGTTTTTAAAAAAACAGTCAAAATGTGCTCCACTCGGGCTGAAAACGCTTGTTTGGGACATTACATTAATGTTGACTATAAATCATAAACTAAGCATTTTTCAGCTGAAATAATGAATGTAGTCCTCTTAATTCTTGCTTCTAAAGCATACGCAAACAGAAATTTCAATGTACAATGATGTTTTTTAAAAAACGGTCAAAATGTGCTCCACTCGGGCTGAAAACGCTTGTTCGGAACATTTCCTTAATGTTGACTATAAATCATAAACTAAGCATTTTTCAGCTGAAATAATGAATGTAGTCCTCTTAATTCTTGCTTCTAAAGCATACGCAAGCAGAAATTTCAATGTACAATGATGTTTTTAAAAAAAACAGTCAAAATGCGCTCCACTCGGGCTGAAAACGCTGTTGGGGACATTTCATTAATGTTGACTACAAATCAAAAACTAAGCATTTTTCAGCTGAAATAATGAATGTAGTCCTCTTAATTCTTGCTTCTAAAGCATACGCAAGCAGAAATTTCAATGTACAATGATGTTTTTAAAAAAAGGGTCAAAATGTGCTCCACTCGGGCTGAAAACGCTTGTTTGGAACATTTCATTAATGTTGACTATAAATCATAAACTAAGCATTTTTCAGCTGAAATAATGAATGTAGTCCTCTTAATTCTTGCTTCTAAAGCATACGCAAGCAGAAATTTCAATGTACAATGATGTTTTTAAAAAAATGGTCAAAATGTGCGCCACTCGGGCTGAAAACGCTTGTTTGGAACATTTCATTAATGTTGACTATAAATCATAAACTAAGCATTTTTCAGCTGAAATAATGAATGTAGTCCTCTTAATTCTTGCTTCTAAAGCATACGCAAGCAGAAATTTCAATGTACAATGATGTTTTTAAAAAAACAGTCAAAATGTGCTCCACTCGGGCTGAAAACGCTTGTTTGGGACATTACATTAATGTTGACTATAAATCATAAACTAAGCATTTTTCAGCTGAAATAATGAATGTAGTCCTCTTAATTCTTGCTTCTAAAGCATACGCAAACAGAAATTTCAATGTACAATGATGTTTTTTAAAAAACGGTCAAAATGTGCTCCACTCGGGCTGAAAACGCTTGTTCGGAACATTTCCTTAATGTTGACTATAAATCATAAACTAAGCATTTTTCAGCTGAAATAATGAATGTAGTCCTCTTAATTCTTGCTTCTAAAGCATACGCAAGCAGAAATTTCAATGTACAATGATGTTTTTAAAAAAAACAGTCAAAATGCGCTCCACTCGGGCTGAAAACGCTGTTGGGGACATTTCATTAATGTTGACTACAAATCAAAAACTAAGCATTTTTCAGCTGAAATAATGAATGTAGTCCTCTTAATTCTTGCTTCTAAAGCATACGCAAGCAGAAATTTCAATGTACAATGATGTTTTTAAAAAAAGGGTCAAAATGTGCTCCACTCGGGCTGAAAACGCTTGTTTGGAACATTTCATTAATGTTGACTATAAATCATAAACTAAGCATTTTTCAGCTGAAATAATGAATGTAGTCCTCTTAATTCTTGCTTCTAAAGCATACGCAAGCAGAAATTTCAATGTACAATGATGTTTTTAAAAAAACAGTCAAAATGTGCTCCACTCGGGCTGAAAACGCTTGTTTGGGATATGACATTAATGTTGACTATAAATCATAAACTAAGCATTTTTCAGCTGAAATAATGAATGTAGTCCTCTTAATTCTTGCTTCTAAAGCATACGCAAGCAGAAATTTCAATGTACAATGATGTTTTTAAAAAAAGGGTCAAAATGTGCTCCACTCGGGCTGAAAACGCTTGTTTGGAACATTTCATTAATGTTGACTATAAATCATAAACTAAGCATTTTTCAGCTGAAATAATGAATGTAGTCCTCTTAATTCTTGCTTCTAAAGCATACGCAAGCAGAAATTTCAATGTACAATGATGTTTTTAAAAAAACAGTCAAAATGTGCTCCACTCGGGCTGAAAACGCTTGTTTGGGACATGACATTAATGTTGACTATAAATCATAAACTAAGTATTTTTCAGCTGAAATAATGAATGTAGTCCTCTTAATTCTTGCTTCTAAAGCATACGCAAGCAGAAATTTCAATGTACAATGATGTTTTTAAAAAAAGGGTCAAAATGTGCTCCACTCGGGCTGAAAACGCTTGTTTGGAACATTTCATTAATGTTGACTATAAATCATAAACTAAGCATTTTTCAGCTGAAATAATGAATGTAGTCCTCTTAATTCTTGCTTCTAAAGCATACGCAAGCAGAAATTTCAATGTACAATGATGTTTTTAAAAAAGCAGTCAAAATGTGCTCCACTCGGGCTGAAAACGCTTGTTTGGGACATGACATTAATGTTGACTATAAATCATAAACTAAGCATTTTTCAGCTGAAATAATGAATGTAGTCCTCTTAATTCTTGCTTCTAAAGCATACGCAAGCAGAAATTTCAATGTACAATGATGTTTTTAAAAAAAACAGTCAAAATGCGCTCCACTCGGGCTGAAAACGCTGTTGGGGACATTTCATTAATGTTGACTACAAATCAAAAACTAAGCATTTTTCAGCTGAAATAATGAATGTAGTCCTCTTAATTCTTGCTTCTAAAGCATACGCAAGCAGAAATTTCAATGTACAATGATGTTTTTAAAAAAAGGGTCAAAATGTGCTCCACTCGGGCTGAAAACGCTTGTTTGGAACATTTCATTAATGTTGACTATAAATCATAAACTAAGCATTTTTCAGCTGAAATAATGAATGTAGTCCTCTTAATTCTTGCTTCTAAAGCATACGCAAGCAGAAATTTCAATGTACAATGATGTTTTTAAAAAAACAGTCAAAATGTGCTCCACTCGGGCTGAAAACGCTTGTTTGGGACATGACATTAATGTTGACTATAAATCATAAACTAAGCATTTTTCAGCTGAAATAATGAATGTAGTCCTCTTAATTCTTGCTTCTAAAGCATACGCAAGCAGAAATTTCAATGTACAATGATGTTTTTAAAAAAAGGGTCAAAATGTGCTCCACTCGGGCTGAAAACGCTTGTTTGGAACATTTCATTAATGTTGACTATAAATCATAAACTAAGCATTTTTCAGCTGAAATAATGAATGTAGTCCTCTTAATTCTTGCTTCTAAAGCATACGCAAGCAGAAATTTCAATGTACAATGATGTTTTTAAAAAAACAGTCAAAATGTGCTCCACTCGGGCTGAAAACGCTTGTTTGGGACATGACATTAATGTTGACTATAAATCATAAACTAAGCATTTTTCAGCTGAAATAATGAATGTAGTCCTCTTAATTCTTGCTTCTAAAGCATACGCAAGCAGAAATTTCAATGTACAATGATGTTTTTAAAAAAAGGGTCAAAATGTGCTCCACTCGGGCTGAAAACGCTTGTTTGGAACATTTCATTAATGTTGACTATAAATCATAAACTAAGCATTTTTCAGCTGAAATAATGAATGTAGTCCTCTTAATTCTTGCTTCTAAAGCATACGCAAGCAGAAATTTCAATGTACAATGATGTTTTTAAAAAAGCAGTCAAAATGTGCTCCACTCGGGCTGAAAACGCTTGTTTGGGACATGACATTAATGTTGACTATAAATCATAAACTAAGCATTTTTCAGCTGAAATAATGAATGTAGTCCTCTTAATTCTTGCTTCTAAAGCATACGCAAAAAGAAATTTCAATGTACAATGATGTTTTTTAAAAAACGGTCAAAATGTGCTCCACTCGGGCTGAAAACGCTTGTTCGGAACATTTCCTTAATGTTGACTATAAATCATAAACTAAGCATTTTTCAGCTGAAATAATGAATGTAGTCCTCTTAATTCTTGCTTCTAAAGCATACGCAAGCAGAAATTTCAATGTACAATGATGTTTTTAAAAAAAACAGTCAAAATGCGCTCCACTCGGGCTGAAAACGCTGTTGGGGACATTTCATTAATGTTGACAACAAATCAAAAACTAAGCATTTTTCAGCTGAAATAATGAATGTAGTCCTCTTAATTCTTGCTTCTAAAGCATACGCAAGCAGAAATTTCAATGTACAATGATGTTTTTAAAAAAAGGGTCAAAATGTGCTCCACTCGGGCTGAAAACGCTTGTTTGGAACATTTCATTAATGTTGACTATAAATCATAAACTAAGCATTTTTCAGCTGAAATAATGAATGTAGTCCTCTTAATTCTTGCTTCTAAAGCATACGCAAGCAGAAATTTCAATGTACAATGATGTTTTTAAAAAAACAGTCAAAATGTGCTCCACTCGGGCTGAAAACGCTTGTTTGGGACATGACATTAATGTTGACTATAAATCATAAACTAAGCATTTTTCAGCTGAAATAATGAATGTAGTCCTCTTAATTCTTGCTTCTAAAGCATACGCAAAAAGAAATTTCAATGTACAATGATGTTTTTTAAAAAACGGTCAAAATGTGCTCCACTCGGGCTGAAAACGCTTGTTCGGAACATTTCCTTAATGTTGACTATAAATCATAAACTAAGCATTTTTCAGCTGAAATAATGAATGTAGTCCTCTTAATTCTTGCTTCTAAAGCATACGCAAGCAGAAATTTCAATGTACAATGATGTTTTTAAAAAAAACAGTCAAAATGCGCTCCACTCGGGCTGAAAACGCTGTTGGGGACATTTCATTAATGTTGACTACAAATCAAAAACTAAGCATTTTTCAGCTGAAATAATGAATGTAGTCCTCTTAATTCTTGCTTCTAAAGCATACGCAAGCAGAAATTTCAATGTACAATGATGTTTTTAAAAAAGGGTCAAAATGTGCTCCACTCGGGCTGAAAACGCTTGTTTGGAACATTTCATTAATGTTGACTATAAATCATAAACTAAGCATTTTTCAGCTGAAATAATGAATGTAGTCCTCTTAATTCTTGCTTCTAAAGCATACGCAAGCAGAAATTTCAATGTACAATGATGTTTTTAAAAAAACAGTCAAAATGTGCTCCACTCGGGCTGAAAACGCTTGTTTGGGACATGACATTAATGTTGACTATAAATCATAAACTAAGCATTTTTCAGCTGAAATAATGAATGTAGTCCTCTTAATTCTTGCTTCTAAAGCATACGCAAAAAGAAATTTCAATGTACAATGATGTTTTTTAAAAAACGGTCAAAATGTGCTCCACTCGGGCTGAAAACGCTTGTTCGGAACATTTCCTTAATGTTGACTATAAATCATAAACTAAGCATTTTTCAGCTGAAATAATGAATGTAGTCCTCTTAATTCTTGCTTCTAAAGCATACGCAAGCAGAAATTTCAATGTACAATGATGTTTTTAAAAAAAACAGTCAAAATGCGCTCCACTCGGGCTGAAAACGCTGTTGGGGACATTTCATTAATGTTGACTACAAATCAAAAACTAAGCATTTTTCAGCTGAAATAATGAATGTAGTCCTCTTAATTCTTGCTTCTAAAGCATACGCAAGCAGAAATTTCAATGTACAATGATGTTTTTAAAAAAGGGTCAAAATGTGCTCCACTCGGGCTGAAAACGCTTGTTTGGAACATTTCATTAATGTTGACTATAAATCATAAACTAAGCATTTTTCAGCTGAAATAATGAATGTAGTCCTCTTAATTCTTGCTTCTAAAGCATACGCAAGCAGAAATTTCAATGTACAATGATGTTTTTAAAAAAACAGTCAAAATGTGCTCCACTCGGGCTGAAAACGCTTGTTTGGGACATGACATTAATGTTGACTATAAATCATAAACTAAGCATTTTTCAGCTGAAATAATGAATGTAGTCCTCTTAATTCTTGCTTCTAAAGCATACGCAAGCAGAAATTTCAATGTACAATGATGTTTTTAAAAAAAGGGTCAAAATGTGCTCCACTCGGGCTGAAAACGCTTGTTTGGAACATTTCATTAATGTTGACTATAAATCATAAACTAAGCATTTTTCAGCTGAAATAATGAATGTAGTCCTCTTAATTCTTGCTTCTAAAGCATACGCAAGCAGAAATTTCAATGTACAATGATGTTTTTAAAAAAGCAGTCAAAATGTGCTCCACTCGGGCTGAAAACGCTTGTTTGGGACATGACATTAATGTTGACTATAAATCATAAACTAAGCATTTTTCAGCTGAAATAATGAATGTAGTCCTCTTAATTCTTGCTTCTAAAGCATACGCAAAAAGAAATTTCAATGTACAATGATGTTTTTTAAAAAACGGTCAAAATGTGCTCCACTCGGGCTGAAAACGCTTGTTCGGAACATTTCCTTAATGTTGACTATAAATCATAAACTAAGCATTTTTCAGCTGAAATAATGAATGTAGTCCTCTTAATTCTTGCTTCTAAAGCATACGCAAGCAGAAATTTCAATGTACAATGATGTTTTTAAAAAAAACAGTCAAAATGCGCTCCACTCGGGCTGAAAACGCTGTTGGGGACATTTCATTAATGTTGACTACAAATCAAAAACTAAGCATTTTTCAGCTGAAATAATGAATGTAGTCCTCTTAATTCTTGCTTCTAAAGCATACGCAAGCAGAAATTTCAATGTACAATGATGTTTTTAAAAAAAGGGTCAAAATGTGCTCCACTCGGGCTGAAAACGCTTGTTTGGAACATTTCATTAATGTTGACTATAAATCATAAACTAAGCATTTTTCAGCTGAAATAATGAATGTAGTCCTCTTAATTCTTGCTTCTAAAGCATACGCAAGCAGAAATTTCAATGTACAATGATGTTTTTAAAAAAACAGTCAAAATGTGCTCCACTCGGGCTGAAAACGCTTGTTTGGGACATGACATTAATGTTGACTATAAATCATAAACTAAGCATTTTTCAGCTGAAATAATGAATGTAGTCCTCTTAATTCTTGCTTCTAAAGCATACGCAAAAAGAAATTTCAATGTACAATGATGTTTTTTAAAAAACGGTCAAAATGTGCTCCACTCGGGCTGAAAACGCTTGTTCGGAACATTTCCTTAATGTTGACTATAAATCATAAACTAAGCATTTTTCAGCTGAAATAATGAATGTAGTCCTCTTAATTCTTGCTTCTAAAGCATACGCAAGCAGAAATTTCAATGTACAATGATGTTTTTAAAAAAAACAGTCAAAATGCGCTCCACTCGGGCTGAAAACGCTGTTGGGGACATTTCATTAATGTTGACTACAAATCAAAAACTAAGCATTTTTCAGCTGAAATAATGAATGTAGTCCTCTTAATTCTTGCTTCTAAAGCATACGCAAGCAGAAATTTCAATGTACAATGATGTTTTTAAAAAAGGGTCAAAATGTGCTCCACTCGGGCTGAAAACGCTTGTTTGGAACATTTCATTAATGTTGACTATAAATCATAAACTAAGCATTTTTCAGCTGAAATAATGAATGTAGTCCTCTTAATTCTTGCTTCTAAAGCATACGCAAGCAGAAATTTCAATGTGCAATGATGTTTTTAAAAAAACAGTCAAAATGTGCTCCACTCGGGCTGAAAACGCTTGTTTGGGACATGACATTAATGTTGACTATAAATCATAAACTAAGCATTTTTCAGCTGAAATAATGAATGTAGTCCTCTTAATTCTTGCTTCTAAAGCATACGCAAGCAGAAATTTCAATGTACAATGATGTTTTTAAAAAAACAGTCAAAATGTGCTCCACTCGGGCTGAAAACGCTTGTTTGGAACATTTCATTAATGTTGACTATAAATCATAAACTAAGCATTTTTCAGCTGAAATAATGAATGTAGTCCTCTTAATTCTTGCTTCTAAAGCATACGCAAGCAGAAATTTCAATGTACAATGATGTTTTTAAAAAAACAGTCAAAATGTGCTCCACTCGGGCTGAAAACGCTGTTGGGGACATTTCATTAATGTTGACTATAAATCATAAACTAAGCATTTTTCAGCTGAAATAATGAATGTAGTCCTTTTAATTCTTGCTTCTAAAGCATACGCAAACAGAAATTTCAATGTACAATGATGTTTTTAAAAAAAACAGTCAAAATGTGCTCCACTCGGGCTGAAAACGCTGTTGGGGACATTTCATTAATGTTGACTATAAATCAAAAACTAAGCATTTTTCAGCTGAAATAATGAATGTAGTCCTCTTAATTCTTGCTTCTAAAGCATACGCAAGCAGAAATTTCAATGTACAATGATGTTTTTAAAAAAACAGTCAAAATGTGCTCCACTCGGGCTGAAAACGCTGTTGGGGACATTTCATTAATGTTGACTATAAATCATAAACTAGGCATTTTTCAGCTGAAATAATGAATGTAGTCCTCTTAATTCTTGCTTCTAAAGCATACACAAACAGAAAATTCAATGTACAATGATGTTTTTAAAAAAACGGTCAAAATGTGCTCCACTCGGGCTGAAAACGCTGTTGGGGACATTTCATTAATGTTGACTATAAATCATAAACTAAGCATTTTTCAGCTGAAATAATGAATGTAGTCCTCTTAATTCTTGCTTCTAAAGCATACGCAAACAGAAATTTCAATGTACAATGATGTTTTTAAAAAAACGGTCAAAATGTGCTCCACTCGGGCTGAAAACGCTTGTTTGGGACATTACATTAATGTTGACTATAAATCATAAACTAAGCATTTTTCAGCTGAAATAATGAATGTAGTCCTCTTAATTCTTGCTTCTAAAGCATACGCAAGCAGAAATTTCAATGTACAATGATGTTTTTAAAAAAAGGGTCAAAATGTGCTCCACTCGGGCTGAAAACGCTTGTTTGGGACATGACATTAATGTTGACTATAAATCATAAACTAAGCATTTTTCAGCTGAAATAATGAATGTAGTCCTCTTAATTCTTGCTTCTAAAGCATACGCAAGCAGAAATTTCAATGTACAATGATGTTTTTAAAAAAAGGGTCAAAATGTGCTCCACTCGGGCTGAAAACGCTTGTTTGGAACATTTCATTAATGTTGACTATAAATCATAAACTAAGCATTTTTCAGCTGAAATAATGAATGTAGTCCTCTTAATTCTTGCTTCTAAAGCATACGCAAGCAGAAATTTCAATGTACAATGATGTTTTTAAAAAAACAGTCAAAATGTGCTCCACTCGGGCTGAAAACGCTTGTTTGGGACATGACATTAATGTTGACTATAAATCATAAACTAAGCATTTTTCAGCTGAAATAATGAATGTAGTCCTCTTAATTCTTGCTTCTAAAGCATACGCAAGCAGAAATTTCAATGTACAATGATGTTTTTAAAAAAACAGTCAAAATGTGCTCCACTCGGGCTGAAAACGCTTGTTTGGGACATTACATTAATGTTAACTATAAATCATAAACTAAGCATTTTTCAGCTGAAATAATGAATGTAGTCCTCTTAATTCTTGCTTCTAAAGCATACGCAAAAAGAAATTTCAATGTACAATGATGTTTTTTAAAAAACGGTCAAAATGTGCTCCACTCGGGCTGAAAACGCTTGTTCGGAACATTTCCTTAATGTTGACTATAAATCATAAACTAAGCATTTTTCAGCTGAAATAATGAATGTAGTCCTCTTAATTCTTGCTTCTAAAGCATACGCAAGCAGAAATTTCAATGTACAATGATGTTTTTAAAAAAAACAGTCAAAATGCGCTCCACTCGGGCTGAAAACGCTGTTGGGGACATTTCATTAATGTTGACTACAAATCAAAAACTAAGCATTTTTCAGCTGAAATAATGAAAGTAGTCCTCTTAATTCTTGCTTCTAAAGCATACGCAAGCAGAAATTTCAATGTACAATGATGTTTTTAAAAAAAACAGTCAAAATGTGCTCCACTCGGGCTGAAAACGCTGTTGGGGACATTTCATTAATGTTGACTACAAATCAAAAACTAAGCATTTTTCAGCTGAAATAATGAATGTAGTCCTCTTAATTCTTGCTTCTAAAGCATTCGCAAGCAGAAATTTCAATGTACAATGATGTTTTTAAAAAAACAGTCAAAATGTGCTCCACTCGGGCTGAAAACGCTGTTGGGGACATTTCATTAATGTTGACTATAAATCATAAACTAAGCATTTTTCAGCTGAAATAATGAATGTAGTCCTCTTAATTCTTGCTTCTAAAGCATACGCAAGCAGAAATTTCAATGTACAATGATGTTTTTAAAAAAACAGTCAAAATGTGCTCCACTCGGGCTGAAAACGCTTGTTTGGGACATTACATTAATGTTGACTATAAATCATAAACTAAGCATTTTTCAGCTGAAATAATGAATGTAGTCCTCTTAATTCTTGCTTCTAAAGCATACGCAAACAGAAATTTCAATGTACAATGATGTTTTTTAAAAAACGGTCAAAATGTGCTCCACTCGGGCTGAAAACGCTTGTTCGGAACATTTCCTTAATGTTGACTATAAATCATAAACTAAGCATTTTTCAGCTGAAATAATGAATGTAGTCCTCTTAATTCTTGCTTCTAAAGCATACGCAAGCAGAAATTTCAATGTACAATGATGTTTTTAAAAAAAACAGTCAAAATGCGCTCCACTCGGGCTGAAAACGCTGTTGGGGACATTTCATTAATGTTGACTACAAATCAAAAACTAAGCATTTTTCAGCTGAAATAATGAATGTAGTCCTCTTAATTCTTGCTTCTAAAGCATACGCAAGCAGAAATTTCAATGTACAATGATGTTTTTAAAAAAAGGGTCAAAATGTGCTCCACTCGGGCTGAAAACGCTTGTTTGGAACATTTCATTAATGTTGACTATAAATCATAAACTAAGCATTTTTCAGCTGAAATAATGAATGTAGTCCTCTTAATTCTTGCTTCTAAAGCATACGCAAGCAGAAATTTCAATGTACAATGATGTTTTTAAAAAAACAGTCAAAATGTGCTCCACTCGGGCTGAAAACGCTTGTTTGGGACATGACATTAATGTTGACTATAAATCATAAACTAAGCATTTTTCAGCTGAAATAATGAATGTAGTCCTCTTAATTCTTGCTTCTAAAGCATACGCAAGCAGAATTTTCAATGTACAATGATGTTTTTAAAAAAACAGTCAAAATGTGCTCCACTCGGGCTGAAAACGCTTGTTTGGGACATTACATTAATGTTGACTATAAATCATAAACTAAGCATTTTTCAGCTGAAATAATGAATGTAGTCCTCTTAATTCTTGCTTCTAAAGCATACGCAAACAGAAATTTCAATGTACAATGATGTTTTTTAAAAAACGGTCAAAATGTGCTCCACTCGGGCTGAAAACGCTTGTTCGGAACATTTCCTTAATGTTGACTATAAATCATAAACTAAGCATTTTTCAGCTGAAATAATGAATGTAGTCCTCTTAATTCTTGCTTCTAAAGCATACGCAAGCAGAAATTTCAATGTACAATGATGTTTTTAAAAAAAACAGTCAAAATGCGCTCCACTCGGGCTGAAAACGCTGTTGGGGACATTTCATTAATGTTGACTACAAATCAAAAACTAAGCATTTTTCAGCTGAAATAATGAATGTAGTCCTCTTAATTCTTGCTTCTAAAGCATACGCAAGCAGAAATTTCAATGTACAATGATGTTTTTAAAAAAAGGGTCAAAATGTGCTCCACTCGGGCTGAAAACGCTTGTTTGGAACATTTCATTAATGTTGACTATAAATCATAAACTAAGCATTTTTCAGCTGAAATAATGAATGTAGTCCTCTTAATTCTTGCTTCTAAAGCATACGCAAGCAGAAATTTCAATGTACAATGATGTTTTTAAAAAAACAGTCAAAATGTGCTCCACTCGGGCTGAAAACGCTTGTTTGGGACATGACATTAATGTTGACTATAAATCATAAACTAAGCATTTTTCAGCTAAAATAATGAATGTAGTCCTCTTAATTCTTGCTTCTAAAGCATACGCAAGCAGAAATTTCAATGTACAATGATGTTTTTAAAAAAACAGTCAAAATGTGCTCCACTCGGGCTGAAAACGCTTGTTTGGGACATTACATTAATGTTGACTATAAATCATAAACTAAGCATTTTTCAGCTGAAATAATGAATGTAGTCCTCTTAATTCTTGCTTCTAAAGCATACGCAAAAAGAAATTTCAATGTACAATGATGTTTTTTAAAAAACGGTCAAAATGTGCTCCACTCGGGCTGAAAACGCTTGTTCGGAACATTTCCTTAATGTTGACTATAAATCATAAACTAAGCATTTTTCAGCTGAAATAATGAATGTAGTCCTCTTAATTCTTGCTTCTAAAGCATACGCAAGCAGAAATTTCAATGTACAATGATGTTTTTAAAAAAAGGGTCAAAATGTGCTCCACTCGGGCTGAAAACGCTTGTTTGGAACATTTCATTAATGTTGACTATAAATCATAAACTAAGCATTTTTCAGCTGAAATAATGAATGTAGTCCTCTTAATTCTTGCTTCTAAAGCATACGCAAGCAGAAATTTCAATGTACAATGATGTTTTTAAAAAAGCAGTCAAAATGTGCTCCACTCGGGCTGAAAACGCTTGTTTGGGACATGACATTAATGTTGACTATAAATCATAAACTAAGCATTTTTCAGCTGAAATAATGAATGTAGTCCTCTTAATTCTTGCTTCTAAAGCATACGCAAAAAGAAATTTCAATGTACAATGATGTTTTTTAAAAAACGGTCAAAATGTGCTCCACTCGGGCTGAAAACGCTTGTTCGGAACATTTCCTTAATGTTGACTATAAATCATAAACTAAGCATTTTTCAGCTGAAATAATGAATGTAGTCCTCTTAATTCTTGCTTCTAAAGCATACGCAAGCAGAAATTTCAATGTACAATGATGTTTTTAAAAAAAACAGTCAAAATGCGCTCCACTCGGGCTGAAAACGCTGTTGGGGACATTTCATTAATGTTGACTACAAATCAAAAACTAAGCATTTTTCAGCTGAAATAATGAATGTAGTCCTCTTAATTCTTGCTTCTAAAGCATACGCAAGCAGAAATTTCAATGTACAATGATGTTTTTAAAAAAAGGGTCAAAATGTGCTCCACTCGGGCTGAAAACGCTTGTTTGGAACATTTCATTAATGTTGACTATAAATCATAAACTAAGCATTTTTCAGCTGAAATAATGAATGTAGTCCTCTTAATTCTTGCTTCTAAAGCATACGCAAGCAGAAATTTCAATGTACAATGATGTTTTTAAAAAAACAGTCAAAATGTGCTCCACTCGGGCTGAAAACGCTTGTTTGGGACATGACATTAATGTTGACTATAAATCATAAACTAAGCATTTTTCAGCTGAAATAATGAATGTAGTCCTCTTAATTCTTGCTTCTAAAGCATACGCAAAAAGAAATTTCAATGTACAATGATGTTTTTTAAAAAACGGTCAAAATGTGCTCCACTCGGGCTGAAAACGCTTGTTCGGAACATTTCCTTAATGTTGACTATAAATCATAAACTAAGCATTTTTCAGCTGAAATAATGAATGTAGTCCTCTTAATTCTTGCTTCTAAAGCATACGCAAGCAGAAATTTCAATGTACAATGATGTTTTTAAAAAAAACAGTCAAAATGCGCTCCACTCGGGCTGAAAACGCTGTTGGGGACATTTCATTAATGTTGACTACAAATCAAAAACTAAGCATTTTTCAGCTGAAATAATGAATGTAGTCCTCTTAATTCTTGCTTCTAAAGCATACGCAAGCAGAAATTTCAATGTACAATGATGTTTTTAAAAAAGGGTCAAAATGTGCTCCACTCGGGCTGAAAACGCTTGTTTGGAACATTTCATTAATGTTGACTATAAATCATAAACTAAGCATTTTTCAGCTGAAATAATGAATGTAGTCCTCTTAATTCTTGCTTCTAAAGCATACGCAAGCAGAAATTTCAATGTACAATGATGTTTTTAAAAAAAGGGTCAAAATGTGCTCCACTCGGGCTGAAAACGCTTGTTTGGAACATTTCATTAATGTTGACTATAAATCATAAACTAAGCATTTTTCAGCTGAAATAATGAATGTAGTCCTCTTAATTCTTGCTTCTAAAGCATACGCAAGCAGAAATTTCAATGTACAATGATGTTTTTAAAAAAACAGTCAAAATGTGCTCCACTCGGGCTGAAAACGCTTGTTTGGGACATGACATTAATGTTGACTATAAATCATAAACTAAGTATTTTTCAGCTGAAATAATGAATGTAGTCCTCTTAATTCTTGCTTCTAAAGCATACGCAAGCAGAAATTTCAATGTACAATGATGTTTTTAAAAAAAGGGTCAAAATGTGCTCCACTCGGGCTGAAAACGCTTGTTTGGAACATTTCATTAATGTTGACTATAAATCATAAACTAAGCATTTTTCAGCTGAAATAATGAATGTAGTCCTCTTAATTCTTGCTTCTAAAGCATACGCAAGCAGAAATTTCAATGTACAATGATGTTTTTAAAAAAGCAGTCAAAATGTGCTCCACTCGGGCTGAAAACGCTTGTTTGGAACATTTCATTAATGTTGACTATAAATCATAAACTAAGCATTTTTCAGCTGAAATAATGAATGTAGTCCTCTTAATTCTTGCTTCTAAAGCATACGCAAGCAGAAATTTCAATGTACAATGATGTTTTTAAAAAAACAGTCAAAATGTGCTCCACTCGGGCTGAAAACGCTTGTTTGGGACATGACATTAATGTTGACTATAAATCATAAACTAAGCATTTTTCAGCTGAAATAATGAATGTAGTCCTCTTAATTCTTGCTTCTAAAGCATACGCAAAAAGAAATTTCAATGTACAATGATGTTTTTTAAAAAACGGTCAAAATGTGCTCCACTCGGGCTGAAAACGCTTGTTCGGAACATTTCCTTAATGTTGACTATAAATCATAAACTAAGCATTTTTCAGCTGAAATAATGAATGTAGTCCTCTTAATTCTTGCTTCTAAAGCATACGCAAGCAGAAATTTCAATGTACAATGATGTTTTTAAAAAAAACAGTCAAAATGCGCTCCACTCGGGCTGAAAACGCTGTTGGGGACATTTCATTAATGTTGACTACAAATCAAAAACTAAGCATTTTTCAGCTGAAATAATGAATGTAGTCCTCTTAATTCTTGCTTCTAAAGCATACGCAAGCAGAAATTTCAATGTACAATGATGTTTTTAAAATAGGGTCAAAATGTGCTCCACTCGGGCTGAAAACGCTTGTTTGGAACATTTCATTAATGTTGACTATAAATCATAAACTAAGCATTTTTCAGCTGAAATAATGAATGTAGTCCTCTTAATTCTTGCTTCTAAAGCATACGCAAGCAGAAATTTCAATGTACAATGATGTTTTTAAAATAGGGTCAAAATGTGCTCCACTCGGGCTGAAAACGCTTGTTTGGAACATTTCATTAATGTTGACTATAAATCATAAACTAAGCATTTTTCAGCTGAAATAATGAATGTAGTCCTCTTAATTCTTGCTTCTAAAGCATACGCAAGCAGAAATTTCAATGTACAATGATGTTTTTAAAAAAACAGTCAAAATGTGCTCCACTCGGGCTGAAAACGCTTGTTTGGGACATTACATTAATGTTAACTATAAATCATAAACTAAGCATTTTTCAGCTGAAATAATGAATGTAGTCCTCTTAATTCTTGCTTCTAAAGCATACGCAAAAAGAAATTTCAATGTACAATGATGTTTTTTAAAAAACGGTCAAAATGTGCTCCACTCGGGCTGAAAACGCTTGTTCGGAACATTTCCTTAATGTTGACTATAAATCATAAACTAAGCATTTTTCAGCTGAAATAATGAATGTAGTCCTCTTAATTCTTGCTTCTAAAGCATACGCAAGCAGAAATTTCAATGTACAATGATGTTTTTAAAAAAAACAGTCAAAATGCGCTCCACTCGGGCTGAAAACGCTGTTGGGGACATTTCATTAATGTTGACTACAAATCAAAAACTAAGCATTTTTCAGCTGAAATAATGAAAGTAGTCCTCTTAATTCTTGCTTCTAAAGCATACGCAAGCAGAAATTTCAATGTACAATGATGTTTTTAAAAAAAACAGTCAAAATGTGCTCCACTCGGGCTGAAAACGCTGTTGGGGACATTTCATTAATGTTGACTACAAATCAAAAACTAAGCATTTTTCAGCTGAAATAATGAATGTAGTCCTCTTAATTCTTGCTTCTAAAGCATTCGCAAGCAGAAATTTCAATGTACAATGATGTTTTTAAAAAAACAGTCAAAATGTGCTCCACTCGGGCTGAAAACGCTGTTGGGGACATTTCATTAATGTTGACTATAAATCATAAACTAAGCATTTTTCAGCTGAAATAATGAATGTAGTCCTCTTAATTCTTGCTTCTAAAGCATACGCAAGCAGAAATTTCAATGTACAATGATGTTTTTAAAAAAACAGTCAAAATGTGCTCCACTCGGGCTGAAAACGCTTGTTTGGGACATTACATTAATGTTGACTATAAATCATAAACTAAGCATTTTTCAGCTGAAATAATGAATGTAGTCCTCTTAATTCTTGCTTCTAAAGCATACGCAAACAGAAATTTCAATGTACAATGATGTTTTTTAAAAAACGGTCAAAATGTGCTCCACTCGGGCTGAAAACGCTTGTTCGGAACATTTCCTTAATGTTGACTATAAATCATAAACTAAGCATTTTTCAGCTGAAATAATGAATGTAGTCCTCTTAATTCTTGCTTCTAAAGCATACGCAAGCAGAAATTTCAATGTACAATGATGTTTTTAAAAAAAACAGTCAAAATGCGCTCCACTCGGGCTGAAAACGCTGTTGGGGACATTTCATTAATGTTGACTACAAATCAAAAACTAAGCATTTTTCAGCTGAAATAATGAATGTAGTCCTCTTAATTCTTGCTTCTAAAGCATACGCAAGCAGAAATTTCAATGTACAATGATGTTTTTAAAAAAAGGGTCAAAATGTGCTCCACTCGGGCTGAAAACGCTTGTTTGGAACATTTCATTAATGTTGACTATAAATCATAAACTAAGCATTTTTCAGCTGAAATAATGAATGTAGTCCTCTTAATTCTTGCTTCTAAAGCATACGCAAGCAGAAATTTCAATGTACAATGATGTTTTTAAAAAAACAGTCAAAATGTGCTCCACTCGGGCTGAAAACGCTTGTTTGGGACATGACATTAATGTTGACTATAAATCATAAACTAAGCATTTTTCAGCTGAAATAATGAATGTAGTCCTCTTAATTCTTGCTTCTAAAGCATACGCAAGCAGAATTTTCAATGTACAATGATGTTTTTAAAAAAACAGTCAAAATGTGCTCCACTCGGGCTGAAAACGCTTGTTTGGGACATTACATTAATGTTGACTATAAATCATAAACTAAGCATTTTTCAGCTGAAATAATGAATGTAGTCCTCTTAATTCTTGCTTCTAAAGCATACGCAAACAGAAATTTCAATGTACAATGATGTTTTTTAAAAAACGGTCAAAATGTGCTCCACTCGGGCTGAAAACGCTTGTTCGGAACATTTCCTTAATGTTGACTATAAATCATAAACTAAGCATTTTTCAGCTGAAATAATGAATGTAGTCCTCTTAATTCTTGCTTCTAAAGCATACGCAAGCAGAAATTTCAATGTACAATGATGTTTTTAAAAAAAACAGTCAAAATGCGCTCCACTCGGGCTGAAAACGCTGTTGGGGACATTTCATTAATGTTGACTACAAATCAAAAACTAAGCATTTTTCAGCTGAAATAATGAATGTAGTCCTCTTAATTCTTGCTTCTAAAGCATACGCAAGCAGAAATTTCAATGTACAATGATGTTTTTAAAAAAAGGGTCAAAATGTGCTCCACTCGGGCTGAAAACGCTTGTTTGGAACATTTCATTAATGTTGACTATAAATCATAAACTAAGCATTTTTCAGCTGAAATAATGAATGTAGTCCTCTTAATTCTTGCTTCTAAAGCATACGCAAGCAGAAATTTCAATGTACAATGATGTTTTTAAAAAAACAGTCAAAATGTGCTCCACTCGGGCTGAAAACGCTTGTTTGGGACATGACATTAATGTTGACTATAAATCATAAACTAAGCATTTTTCAGCTAAAATAATGAATGTAGTCCTCTTAATTCTTGCTTCTAAAGCATACGCAAGCAGAAATTTCAATGTACAATGATGTTTTTAAAAAAACAGTCAAAATGTGCTCCACTCGGGCTGAAAACGCTTGTTTGGGACATTACATTAATGTTGACTATAAATCATAAACTAAGCATTTTTCAGCTGAAATAATGAATGTAGTCCTCTTAATTCTTGCTTCTAAAGCATACGCAAAAAGAAATTTCAATGTACAATGATGTTTTTTAAAAAACGGTCAAAATGTGCTCCACTCGGGCTGAAAACGCTTGTTCGGAACATTTCCTTAATGTTGACTATAAATCATAAACTAAGCATTTTTCAGCTGAAATAATGAATGTAGTCCTCTTAATTCTTGCTTCTAAAGCATACGCAAGCAGAAATTTCAATGTACAATGATGTTTTTAAAAAAAGGGTCAAAATGTGCTCCACTCGGGCTGAAAACGCTTGTTTGGAACATTTCATTAATGTTGACTATAAATCATAAACTAAGCATTTTTCAGCTGAAATAATGAATGTAGTCCTCTTAATTCTTGCTTCTAAAGCATACGCAAGCAGAAATTTCAATGTACAATGATGTTTTTAAAAAAGCAGTCAAAATGTGCTCCACTCGGGCTGAAAACGCTTGTTTGGGACATGACATTAATGTTGACTATAAATCATAAACTAAGCATTTTTCAGCTGAAATAATGAATGTAGTCCTCTTAATTCTTGCTTCTAAAGCATACGCAAAAAGAAATTTCAATGTACAATGATGTTTTTTAAAAAACGGTCAAAATGTGCTCCACTCGGGCTGAAAACGCTTGTTCGGAACATTTCCTTAATGTTGACTATAAATCATAAACTAAGCATTTTTCAGCTGAAATAATGAATGTAGTCCTCTTAATTCTTGCTTCTAAAGCATACGCAAGCAGAAATTTCAATGTACAATGATGTTTTTAAAAAAAACAGTCAAAATGCGCTCCACTCGGGCTGAAAACGCTGTTGGGGACATTTCATTAATGTTGACTACAAATCAAAAACTAAGCATTTTTCAGCTGAAATAATGAATGTAGTCCTCTTAATTCTTGCTTCTAAAGCATACGCAAGCAGAAATTTCAATGTACAATGATGTTTTTAAAAAAAGGGTCAAAATGTGCTCCACTCGGGCTGAAAACGCTTGTTTGGAACATTTCATTAATGTTGACTATAAATCATAAACTAAGCATTTTTCAGCTGAAATAATGAATGTAGTCCTCTTAATTCTTGCTTCTAAAGCATACGCAAGCAGAAATTTCAATGTACAATGATGTTTTTAAAAAAACAGTCAAAATGTGCTCCACTCGGGCTGAAAACGCTTGTTTGGGACATGACATTAATGTTGACTATAAATCATAAACTAAGCATTTTTCAGCTGAAATAATGAATGTAGTCCTCTTAATTCTTGCTTCTAAAGCATACGCAAAAAGAAATTTCAATGTACAATGATGTTTTTTAAAAAACGGTCAAAATGTGCTCCACTCGGGCTGAAAACGCTTGTTCGGAACATTTCCTTAATGTTGACTATAAATCATAAACTAAGCATTTTTCAGCTGAAATAATGAATGTAGTCCTCTTAATTCTTGCTTCTAAAGCATACGCAAGCAGAAATTTCAATGTACAATGATGTTTTTAAAAAAAACAGTCAAAATGCGCTCCACTCGGGCTGAAAACGCTGTTGGGGACATTTCATTAATGTTGACTACAAATCAAAAACTAAGCATTTTTCAGCTGAAATAATGAATGTAGTCCTCTTAATTCTTGCTTCTAAAGCATACGCAAGCAGAAATTTCAATGTACAATGATGTTTTTAAAAAAGGGTCAAAATGTGCTCCACTCGGGCTGAAAACGCTTGTTTGGAACATTTCATTAATGTTGACTATAAATCATAAACTAAGCATTTTTCAGCTGAAATAATGAATGTAGTCCTCTTAATTCTTGCTTCTAAAGCATACGCAAGCAGAAATTTCAATGTACAATGATGTTTTTAAAAAAAGGGTCAAAATGTGCTCCACTCGGGCTGAAAACGCTTGTTTGGAACATTTCATTAATGTTGACTATAAATCATAAACTAAGCATTTTTCAGCTGAAATAATGAATGTAGTCCTCTTAATTCTTGCTTCTAAAGCATACGCAAGCAGAAATTTCAATGTACAATGATGTTTTTAAAAAAACAGTCAAAATGTGCTCCACTCGGGCTGAAAACGCTTGTTTGGGACATGACATTAATGTTGACTATAAATCATAAACTAAGTATTTTTCAGCTGAAATAATGAATGTAGTCCTCTTAATTCTTGCTTCTAAAGCATACGCAAGCAGAAATTTCAATGTACAATGATGTTTTTAAAAAAAGGGTCAAAATGTGCTCCACTCGGGCTGAAAACGCTTGTTTGGAACATTTCATTAATGTTGACTATAAATCATAAACTAAGCATTTTTCAGCTGAAATAATGAATGTAGTCCTCTTAATTCTTGCTTCTAAAGCATACGCAAGCAGAAATTTCAATGTACAATGATGTTTTTAAAAAAGCAGTCAAAATGTGCTCCACTCGGGCTGAAAACGCTTGTTTGGAACATTTCATTAATGTTGACTATAAATCATAAACTAAGCATTTTTCAGCTGAAATAATGAATGTAGTCCTCTTAATTCTTGCTTCTAAAGCATACGCAAGCAGAAATTTCAATGTACAATGATGTTTTTAAAAAAACAGTCAAAATGTGCTCCACTCGGGCTGAAAACGCTTGTTTGGGACATGACATTAATGTTGACTATAAATCATAAACTAAGCATTTTTCAGCTGAAATAATGAATGTAGTCCTCTTAATTCTTGCTTCTAAAGCATACGCAAAAAGAAATTTCAATGTACAATGATGTTTTTTAAAAAACGGTCAAAATGTGCTCCACTCGGGCTGAAAACGCTTGTTCGGAACATTTCCTTAATGTTGACTATAAATCATAAACTAAGCATTTTTCAGCTGAAATAATGAATGTAGTCCTCTTAATTCTTGCTTCTAAAGCATACGCAAGCAGAAATTTCAATGTACAATGATGTTTTTAAAAAAAACAGTCAAAATGCGCTCCACTCGGGCTGAAAACGCTGTTGGGGACATTTCATTAATGTTGACTACAAATCAAAAACTAAGCATTTTTCAGCTGAAATAATGAATGTAGTCCTCTTAATTCTTGCTTCTAAAGCATACGCAAGCAGAAATTTCAATGTACAATGATGTTTTTAAAATAGGGTCAAAATGTGCTCCACTCGGGCTGAAAACGCTTGTTTGGAACATTTCATTAATGTTGACTATAAATCATAAACTAAGCATTTTTCAGCTGAAATAATGAATGTAGTCCTCTTAATTCTTGCTTCTAAAGCATACGCAAGCAGAAATTTCAATGTACAATGATGTTTTTAAAAAAGCAGTCAAAATGTGCTCCACTCGGGCTGAAAACGCTTGTTTGGAACATTTCATTAATGTTGACTATAAATCATAAACTAAGCATTTTTCAGCTGAAATAATGAATGTAGTCCTCTTAATTCTTGCTTCTAAAGCATACGCAAGCAGAAATTTCAATGTACAATGATGTTTTTAAAAAAACAGTCAAAATGTGCTCCACTCGGGCTGAAAACGCTTGTTTGGGACATGACATTAATGTTGACTATAAATCATAAACTAAGCATTTTTCAGCTGAAATAATGAATGTAGTCCTCTTAATTCTTGCTTCTAAAGCATACGCAAGCAGAAATTTCAATGTACAATGATGTTTTTAAAAAAACAGTCAAAATGTGCTCCACTCGGGCTGAAAACGCTTGTTTGGGACATGACATTAATGTTGACTATAAATCATAAACTAAGCATTTTTCAGCTGAAATAATGAATGTAGTCCTCTTAATTCTTGCTTCTAAAGCATACGCAAGCAGAAATTTCAATGTACAATGATGTTTTTAAAAAAACAGTCAAAATGTGCTCCACTCGGGCTGAAAACGCTTGTTTGGAACATTTCATTAATGTTGACTATAAATCATAAACTAAGCATTTTTCAGCTGAAATAATGAATGTAGTCCTCTTAATTCTTGCTTCTAAAGCATACGCAAGCAGAAATTTCAATGTACAATGATGTTTTTAAAAAAAGGGTCAAAATGTGCTCCACTCGGGCTGAAAACGCTTGTTTGGGACATGACATTAATGTTGACTATAAATCATAAACTAAGCATTTTTCAGCTGAAATAATGAATGTAGTCCTCTTAATTCTTGCTTCTAAAGCATACGCAAGCAGAAATTTCAATGTACAATGATGTTTTTAAAAAAAACAGTCAAAATGTGCTCCACTCGGGCTGAAAACGCTGTTGGGGACATTTCATTAATGTTGACTATAAATCAAAAACTAAGCATTTTTCAGCTGAAATAATGAATGTAGTCCTCTTAATTCTTGCTTCTAAAGCATACGCAAGCAGAAATTTCAATGTACAATGATGTTTTTAAAAAAACAGTCAAAATGTGCTCCACTCGGGCTGAAAACGCTGTTGGGGACATTTCATTAATGTTGACTATAAATCATAAACTAAGCATTTTTCAGCTGAAATAATGAATGTAGTCCTCTTAATTCTTGCTTCTAAAGCATACGCAAACAGAAAATTCAATGTACAATGATGTTTTTAAAAAAACGGTCAAAATGTGCTCCACTCGGGCTGAAAACGCTGTTGGGGACATTTCATTAATGTTGACTATAAATCATAAACTAAGCATTTTTCAGCTGAAATAATGAATGTAGTCCTCTTAATTCTTGCTTCTAAAGCATACGCAAACAGAAATTTCAATGTACAATGATGTTTTTAAAAAAACGGTCAAAATGTGCTCCACTCGGGCTGAAAACGCTTGTTTGGGACATTACATTAATGTTGACTATAAATCATAAACTAAGCATTTTTCAGCTGAAATAATGAATGTAGTCCTCTTAATTCTTGCTTCTAAAGCATACGCAAGCAGAAATTTCAATGTACAATGATGTTTTTAAAAAAAGGGTCAAAATGTGCTCCACTCGGGCTGAAAACGCTTGTTTGGGACATGACATTTATGTTGACTATAAATCATAAACTAAGCATTTTTCAGCTGAAATAATGAATGTAGTCCTCTTAATTCTTGCTTCTAAAGCATACGCAAGCAGAAATTTCAATGTACAATGATGTTTTTAAAAAGAGGGTCAAAATGTGCTCCACTCGGGCTGAAAACGCTTGTTTGGAACATTTCATTAATGTTGACTATAAATCATAAACTAAGCATTTTTCAGCTGAAATAATGAATGTAGTCCTCTTAATTCTTGCTTCTAAAGCATACGCAAGCAGAAATTTCAATGTACAATGATGTTTTTTAAAAAACGGTCAAAATGTGCTCCACTCGGGCTGAAAACGCTTGTTCGGAACATTTCCTTAATGTTGACTATAAATCATAAACTAAGCATTTTTCAGCTGAAATAATGAATGTAGTCCTCTTAATTCTTGCTTCTAAAGCATACGCAAGCAGAAATTTCAATGTACAATGATGTTTTTAAAAAAAACAGTCAAAATGCGCTCCACTCGGGCTGAAAACGCTGTTGGGGACATTTCATTAATGTTGACTACAAATCAAAAACTAAGCATTTTTCAGCTGAAATAATGAATGTAGTCCTCTTAATTCTTGCTTCTAAAGCATACGCAAGCAGAAATTTCAATGTACAATGATGTTTTTAAAAAAAGGGTCAAAATGTGCTCCACTCGGGCTGAAAACGCTTGTTTGGAACATTTCATTAATGTTGACTATAAATCATAAACTAAGCATTTTTCAGCTGAAATAATGAATGTAGTCCTCTTAATTCTTGCTTCTAAAGCATACGCAAGCAGAAATTTCAATGTACAATGATGTTTTTAAAAAAAGGGTCAAAATGTGCTCCACTCGGGCTGAAAACGCTTGTTTGGGACATGACATTAATGTTGACTATAAATCATAAACTAAGCATTTTTCAGCTGAAATAATGAATGTAGTCCTCTTAATTCTTGCTTCTAAAGCATACGCAAGCAGAAATTTCAATGTACAATGATGTTTTTAAAAAAACGGTCAAAATGTGCTCCACTCGGGCTGAAAACGCTTGTTTGGGACATTACATTAATGTTGACTATAAATCATAAACTAAGCATTTTTCAGCTGAAATAATGAATGTAGTCCTCTTAATTCTTGCTTCTAAAGCATACGCAAACAGAAATTTCAATGTACAATGATGTTTTTTAAAAAACGGTCAAAATGTGCTCCACTCGGGCTGAAAACGCTTGTTCGGAACATTTCCTTAATGTTGACTATAAATCATAAACTAAGCATTTTTCAGCTGAAATAATGAATGTAGTCCTCTTAATTCTTGCTTCTAAAGCATACGCAAGCAGAAATTTCAATGTACAATGATGTTTTTAAAAAAAACAGTCAAAATGCGCTCCACTCGGGCTGAAAACGCTGTTGGGGACATTTCATTAATGTTGACTACAAATCAAAAACTAAGCATTTTTCAGCTGAAATAATGAATGTAGTCCTCTTAATTCTTGCTTCTAAAGCATACGCAAGCAGAAATTTCAATGTACAATGATGTTTTTAAAAAAAGGGTCAAAATGTGCTCCACTCGGGCTGAAAACGCTTGTTTGGAACATTTCATTAATGTTGACTATAAATCATAAACTAAGCATTTTTCAGCTGAAATAATGAATGTAGTCCTCTTAATTCTTGCTTCTAAAGCATACGCAAGCAGAAATTTCAATGTACAATGATGTTTTTAAAAAAAGGGTCAAAATGTGCTCCACTCGGGCTGAAAACGCTTGTTTGGGACATGACATTAATGTTGACTATAAATCATAAACTAAGCATTTTTCAGCTGAAATAATGAATGTAGTCCTCTTAATTCTTGCTTCTAAAGCATACGCAAGCAGAAATTTCAATGTACAATGATGTTTTTAAAAAAACAGTCAAAATGTGCTCCACTCGGGCTGAAAACGCTTGTTTGGGACATGACATTAATGTTGACTATAAATCATAAACTAAGCATTTTTCAGCTGAAATAATGAATGTAGTCCTCTTAATTCTTGCTTCTAAAGCATACGCAAGCAGAAATTTCAATGTACAATGATGTTTTTAAAAAAACAGTCAAAATGTGCTCCACTCGGGCTGAAAACGCTTGTTTGGGACATTACATTAATGTTGACTATAAATCATAAACTAAGCATTTTTCAGCTGAAATAATGAATGTAGTCCTCTTAATTCTTGCTTCTAAAGCATACGCAAGCAGAAATTTCAATGTACAATGATGTTTTTAAAAAAAGGGTCAAAATGTGCTCCACTCGGGCTGAAAACGCTTGTTTGGAACATTTCATTAATGTTGACTATAAATCATAAACTAAGCATTTTTCAGCTGAAATAATGAATGTAGTCCTCTTAATTCTTGCTTCTAAAGCATACGCAAGCAGAAATTTCAATGTACAATGATGTTTTTAAAAAAACAGTCAAAATGTGCTCCACTCGGGCTGAAAACGCTTGTTTGGGACATGACATTAATGTTGACTATAAATCATAAACTAAGCATTTTTCAGCTGAAATAATGAATGTAGTCCTCTTAATTCTTGCTTCTAAAGCATACGCAAGCAGAAATTTCAATGTACAATGATGTTTTTAAAAAAAGGGTCAAAATGTGCTCCACTCGGGCTGAAAACGCTTGTTTGGAACATTTCATTAATGTTGACTATAAATCATAAACTAAGCATTTTTCAGCTGAAATAATGAATGTAGTCCTCTTAATTCTTGCTTCTAAAGCATACGCAAGCAGAAATTTCAATGTACAATGATGTTTTTAAAAAAAGGGTCAAAATGTGCTCCACTCGGGCTGAAAACGCTTGTTTGGGACATGACATTAATGTTGACTATAAATCATAAACTAAGCATTTTTCAGCTGAAATAATGAATGTAGTCCTCTTAATTCTTGCTTCTAAAGCATACGCAAGCAGAAATTTCAATGTACAATGATGTTTTTAAAAAAACGGTCAAAATGTGCTCCACTCGGGCTGAAAACGCTTGTTTGGGACATCACATTAATGTTGACTATAAATCATAAACTAAGCATTTTTCAGCTGAAATAATGAATGTAGTCCTCTTAATTCTTGCTTCTAAAGCATACGCAAACAGAAATTTCAATGTACAATGATGTTTTTTAAAAAACGGTCAAAATGTGCTCCACTCGGGCTGAAAACGCTTGTTCGGAACATTTCCTTAATGTTGACTATAAATCATAAACTAAGCATTTTTCAGCTGAAATAATGAATGTAGTCCTCTTAATTCTTGCTTCTAAAGCATACGCAAGCAGAAATTTCAATGTACAATGATGTTTTTAAAAAAAACAGTCAAAATGCGCTCCACTCGGGCTGAAAACGCTGTTGGGGACATTTCATTAATGTTGACTACAAATCAAAAACTAAGCATTTTTCAGCTGAAATAATGAATGTAGTCCTCTTAATTCTTGCTTCTAAAGCATACGCAAGCAGAAATTTCAATGTACAATGATGTTTTTAAAAAAAGGGTCAAAATGTGCTCCACTCGGGCTGAAAACGCTTGTTTGGAACATTTCATTAATGTTGACTATAAATCATAAACTAAGCATTTTTCAGCTGAAATAATGAATGTAGTCCTCTTAATTCTTGCTTCTAAAGCATACGCAAGCAGAAATTTCAATGTACAATGATGTTTTTAAAAAAACAGTCAAAATGTGCTCCACTCGGGCTGAAAACGCTTGTTTGGGACATGACATTAATGTTGACTATAAATCATAAACTAAGCATTTTTCAGCTGAAATAATGAATGTAGTCCTCTTAATTCTTGCTTCTAAAGCATACGCAAAAAGAAATTTCAATGTACAATGATGTTTTTTAAAAAACGGTCAAAATGTGCTCCACTCGGGCTGAAAACGCTTGTTCGGAACATTTCCTTAATGTTGACTATAAATCATAAACTAAGCATTTTTCAGCTGAAATAATGAATGTAGTCCTCTTAATTCTTGCTTCTAAAGCATACGCAAGCAGAAATTTCAATGTACAATGATGTTTTTAAAAAAAACAGTCAAAATGCGCTCCACTCGGGCTGAAAACGCTGTTGGGGACATTTCATTAATGTTGACTACAAATCAAAAACTAAGCATTTTTCAGCTGAAATAATGAATGTAGTCCTCTTAATTCTTGCTTCTAAAGCATACGCAAGCAGAAATTTCAATGTACAATGATGTTTTTAAAAAAGGGTCAAAATGTGCTCCACTCGGGCTGAAAACGCTTGTTTGGAACATTTCATTAATGTTGACTATAAATCATAAACTAAGCATTTTTCAGCTGAAATAATGAATGTAGTCCTCTTAATTCTTGCTTCTAAAGCATACGCAAGCAGAAATTTCAATGTACAATGATGTTTTTAAAAAAACAGTCAAAATGTGCTCCACTCGGGCTGAAAACGCTTGTTTGGGACATGACATTAATGTTGACTATAAATCATAAACTAAGCATTTTTCAGCTGAAATAATGAATGTAGTCCTCTTAATTCTTGCTTCTAAAGCATACGCAAGCAGAAATTTCAATGTACAATGATGTTTTTAAAAAAACAGTCAAAATGTGCTCCACTCGGGCTGAAAACGCTTGTTTGGAACATTTCATTAATGTTGACTACAAATCAAAAACTAAGCATTTTTCAGCTGAAATAATGAATGTAGTCCTCTTAATTCTTGCTTCTAAAGCATACGCAAGCAGAAATTTCAATGTACAATGATGTTTTTAAAAAAAGGGTCAAAATGTGCTCCACTCGGGCTGAAAACGCTTGTTTGGAACATTTCATTAATGTTGACTATAAATCATAAACTAAGCATTTTTCAGCTGAAATAATGAATGTAGTCCTCTTAATTCTTGCTTCTAAAGCATACGCAAGCAGAAATTTCAATGTACAATGATGTTTTTAAAAAAGCAGTCAAAATGTGCTCCACTCGGGCTGAAAACGCTTGTTTGGAACATTTCATTAATGTTGACTATAAATCATAAACTAAGCATTTTTCAGCTGAAATAATGAATGTAGTCCTCTTAATTCTTGCTTCTAAAGCATACGCAAGCAGAAATTTCAATGTACAATGATGTTTTTAAAAAAACAGTCAAAATGTGCTCCACTCGGGCTGAAAACGCTTGTTTGGGACATGACATTAATGTTGACTATAAATCATAAACTAAGCATTTTTCAGCTGAAATAATGAATGTAGTCCTCTTAATTCTTGCTTCTAAAGCATACGCAAAAAGAAATTTCAATGTACAATGATGTTTTTTAAAAAACGGTCAAAATGTGCTCCACTCGGGCTGAAAACGCTTGTTCGGAACATTTCCTTAATGTTGACTATAAATCATAAACTAAGCATTTTTCAGCTGAAATAATGAATGTAGTCCTCTTAATTCTTGCTTCTAAAGCATACGCAAGCAGAAATTTCAATGTACAATGATGTTTTTAAAAAAAACAGTCAAAATGCGCTCCACTCGGGCTGAAAACGCTGTTGGGGACATTTCATTAATGTTGACTACAAATCAAAAACTAAGCATTTTTCAGCTGAAATAATGAATGTAGTCCTCTTAATTCTTGCTTCTAAAGCATACGCAAGCAGAAATTTCAATGTACAATGATGTTTTTAAAAAAGGGTCAAAATGTGCTCCACTCGGGCTGAAAACGCTTGTTTGGAACATTTCATTAATGTTGACTATAAATCATAAACTAAGCATTTTTCAGCTGAAATAATGAATGTAGTCCTCTTAATTCTTGCTTCTAAAGCATACGCAAGCAGAAATTTCAATGTACAATGATGTTTTTAAAAAAACAGTCAAAATGTGCTCCACTCGGGCTGAAAACGCTTGTTTGGGACATGACATTAATGTTGACTATAAATCATAAACTAAGCATTTTTCAGCTGAAATAATGAATGTAGTCCTCTTAATTCTTGCTTCTAAAGCATACGCAAGCAGAAATTTCAATGTACAATGATGTTTTTAAAAAAACAGTCAAAATGTGCTCCACTCGGGCTGAAAACGCTTGTTTGGAACATTTCATTAATGTTGACTACAAATCAAAAACTAAGCATTTTTCAGCTGAAATAATGAATGTAGTCCTCTTAATTCTTGCTTCTAAAGCATACGCAAGCAGAAATTTCAATGTACAATGATGTTTTTAAAAAAAGGGTCAAAATGTGCTCCACTCGGGCTGAAAACGCTTGTTTGGAACATTTCATTAATGTTGACTATAAATCATAAACTAAGCATTTTTCAGCTGAAATAATGAATGTAGTCCTCTTAATTCTTGCTTCTAAAGCATACGCAAGCAGAAATTTCAATGTACAATGATGTTTTTAAAAAAGCAGTCAAAATGTGCTCCACTCGGGCTGAAAACGCTTGTTTGGAACATTTCATTAATGTTGACTATAAATCATAAACTAAGCATTTTTCAGCTGAAATAATGAATGTAGTCCTCTTAATTCTTGCTTCTAAAGCATACGCAAGCAGAAATTTCAATGTACAATGATGTTTTTAAAAAAACAGTCAAAATGTGCTCCACTCGGGCTGAAAACGCTTGTTTGGGACATGACATTAATGTTGACTATAAATCATAAACTAAGCATTTTTCAGCTGAAATAATGAATGTAGTCCTCTTAATTCTTGCTTCTAAAGCATACGCAAAAAGAAATTTCAATGTACAATGATGTTTTTTAAAAAACGGTCAAAATGTGCTCCACTCGGGCTGAAAACGCTTGTTCGGAACATTTCCTTAATGTTGACTATAAATCATAAACTAAGCATTTTTCAGCTGAAATAATGAATGTAGTCCTCTTAATTCTTGCTTCTAAAGCATACGCAAGCAGAAATTTCAATGTACAATGATGTTTTTAAAAAAAACAGTCAAAATGCGCTCCACTCGGGCTGAAAACGCTGTTGGGGACATTTCATTAATGTTGACTACAAATCAAAAACTAAGCATTTTTCAGCTGAAATAATGAATGTAGTCCTCTTAATTCTTGCTTCTAAAGCATACGCAAGCAGAAATTTCAATGTACAATGATGTTTTTAAAAAAAGGGTCAAAATGTGCTCCACTCGGGCTGAAAACGCTTGTTTGGAACATTTCATTAATGTTGACTATAAATCATAAACTAAGCATTTTTCAGCTGAAATAATGAATGTAGTCCTCTTAATTCTTGCTTCTAAAGCATACGCAAGCAGAAATTTCAATGTACAATGATGTTTTTAAAAAAACAGTCAAAATGTGCTCCACTCGGGCTGAAAACGCTTGTTTGGGACATGACATTAATGTTGACTATAAATCATAAACTAAGCATTTTTCAGCTGAAATAATGAATGTAGTCCTCTTAATTCTTGCTTCTAAAGCATACGCAAAAAGAAATTTCAATGTACAATGATGTTTTTTAAAAAACGGTCAAAATGTGCTCCACTCGGGCTGAAAACGCTTGTTCGGAACATTTCCTTAATGTTGACTATAAATCATAAACTAAGCATTTTTCAGCTGAAATAATGAATGTAGTCCTCTTAATTCTTGCTTCTAAAGCATACGCAAGCAGAAATTTCAATGTACAATGATGTTTTTAAAAAAAACAGTCAAAATGCGCTCCACTCGGGCTGAAAACGCTGTTGGGGACATTTCATTAATGTTGACTACAAATCAAAAACTAAGCATTTTTCAGCTGAAATAATGAATGTAGTCCTCTTAATTCTTGCTTCTAAAGCATACGCAAGCAGAAATTTCAATGTACAATGATGTTTTTAAAAAAGGGTCAAAATGTGCTCCACTCGGGCTGAAAACGCTTGTTTGGAACATTTCATTAATGTTGACTATAAATCATAAACTAAGCATTTTTCAGCTGAAATAATGAATGTAGTCCTCTTAATTCTTGCTTCTAAAGCATACGCAAGCAGAAATTTCAATGTACAATGATGTTTTTAAAAAAACAGTCAAAATGTGCTCCACTCGGGCTGAAAACGCTTGTTTGGGACATGACATTAATGTTGACTATAAATCATAAACTAAGCATTTTTCAGCTGAAATAATGAATGTAGTCCTCTTAATTCTTGCTTCTAAAGCATACGCAAGCAGAAATTTCAATGTACAATGATGTTTTTAAAAAAACAGTCAAAATGTGCTCCACTCGGGCTGAAAACGCTTGTTTGGAACATTTCATTAATGTTGACTACAAATCAAAAACTAAGCATTTTTCAGCTGAAATAATGAATGTAGTCCTCTTAATTCTTGCTTCTAAAGCATACGCAAGCAGAAATTTCAATGTACAATGATGTTTTTAAAAAAAGGGTCAAAATGTGCTCCACTCGGGCTGAAAACGCTTGTTTGGAACATTTCATTAATGTTGACTATAAATCATAAACTAAGCATTTTTCAGCTGAAATAATGAATGTAGTCCTCTTAATTCTTGCTTCTAAAGCATACGCAAGCAGAAATTTCAATGTACAATGATGTTTTTAAAAAAGCAGTCAAAATGTGCTCCACTCGGGCTGAAAACGCTTGTTTGGAACATTTCATTAATGTTGACTATAAATCATAAACTAAGCATTTTTCAGCTGAAATAATGAATGTAGTCCTCTTAATTCTTGCTTCTAAAGCATACGCAAGCAGAAATTTCAATGTACAATGATGTTTTTAAAAAAACAGTCAAAATGTGCTCCACTCGGGCTGAAAACGCTTGTTTGGGACATGACATTAATGTTGACTATAAATCATAAACTAAGCATTTTTCAGCTGAAATAATGAATGTAGTCCTCTTAATTCTTGCTTCTAAAGCATACGCAAAAAGAAATTTCAATGTACAATGATGTTTTTTAAAAAACGGTCAAAATGTGCTCCACTCGGGCTGAAAACGCTTGTTCGGAACATTTCCTTAATGTTGACTATAAATCATAAACTAAGCATTTTTCAGCTGAAATAATGAATGTAGTCCTCTTAATTCTTGCTTCTAAAGCATACGCAAGCAGAAATTTCAATGTACAATGATGTTTTTAAAAAAAACAGTCAAAATGCGCTCCACTCGGGCTGAAAACGCTGTTGGGGACATTTCATTAATGTTGACTACAAATCAAAAACTAAGCATTTTTCAGCTGAAATAATGAATGTAGTCCTCTTAATTCTTGCTTCTAAAGCATACGCAAGCAGAAATTTCAATGTACAATGATGTTTTTAAAAAAAGGGTCAAAATGTGCTCCACTCGGGCTGAAAACGCTTGTTTGGAACATTTCATTAATGTTGACTATAAATCATAAACTAAGCATTTTTCAGCTGAAATAATGAATGTAGTCCTCTTAATTCTTGCTTCTAAAGCATACGCAAGCAGAAATTTCAATGTACAATGATGTTTTTAAAAAAACAGTCAAAATGTGCTCCACTCGGGCTGAAAACGCTTGTTTGGGACATGACATTAATGTTGACTATAAATCATAAACTAAGCATTTTTCAGCTGAAATAATGAATGTAGTCCTCTTAATTCTTGCTTCTAAAGCATACGCAAAAAGAAATTTCAATGTACAATGATGTTTTTTAAAAAACGGTCAAAATGTGCTCCACTCGGGCTGAAAACGCTTGTTCGGAACATTTCCTTAATGTTGACTATAAATCATAAACTAAGCATTTTTCAGCTGAAATAATGAATGTAGTCCTCTTAATTCTTGCTTCTAAAGCATACGCAAGCAGAAATTTCAATGTACAATGATGTTTTTAAAAAAAACAGTCAAAATGCGCTCCACTCGGGCTGAAAACGCTGTTGGGGACATTTCATTAATGTTGACTACAAATCAAAAACTAAGCATTTTTCAGCTGAAATAATGAATGTAGTCCTCTTAATTCTTGCTTCTAAAGCATACGCAAGCAGAAATTTCAATGTACAATGATGTTTTTAAAAAAAGGGTCAAAATGTGCTCCACTCGGGCTGAAAACGCTTGTTTGGAACATTTCATTAATGTTGACTATAAATCATAAACTAAGCATTTTTCAGCTGAAATAATGAATGTAGTCCTCTTAATTCTTGCTTCTAAAGCATACGCAAGCAGAAATTTCAATGTACAATGATGTTTTTAAAAAAACAGTCAAAATGTGCTCCACTCGGGCTGAAAACGCTTGTTTGGGACATGACATTAATGTTGACTATAAATCATAAACTAAGCATTTTTCAGCTGAAATAATGAATGTAGTCCTCTTAATTCTTGCTTCTAAAGCATACGCAAAAAGAAATTTCAATGTACAATGATGTTTTTTAAAAAACGGTCAAAATGTGCTCCACTCGGGCTGAAAACGCTTGTTCGGAACATTTCCTTAATGTTGACTATAAATCATAAACTAAGCATTTTTCAGCTGAAATAATGAATGTAGTCCTCTTAATTCTTGCTTCTAAAGCATACGCAAGCAGAAATTTCAATGTACAATGATGTTTTTAAAAAAAACAGTCAAAATGCGCTCCACTCGGGCTGAAAACGCTGTTGGGGACATTTCATTAATGTTGACTACAAATCAAAAACTAAGCATTTTTCAGCTGAAATAATGAATGTAGTCCTCTTAATTCTTGCTTCTAAAGCATACGCAAGCAGAAATTTCAATGTACAATGATGTTTTTAAAAAAGGGTCAAAATGTGCTCCACTCGGGCTGAAAACGCTTGTTTGGAACATTTCATTAATGTTGACTATAAATCATAAACTAAGCATTTTTCAGCTGAAATAATGAATGTAGTCCTCTTAATTCTTGCTTCTAAAGCATACGCAAGCAGAAATTTCAATGTACAATGATGTTTTTAAAAAAACAGTCAAAATGTGCTCCACTCGGGCTGAAAACGCTTGTTTGGGACATGACATTAATGTTGACTATAAATCATAAACTAAGCATTTTTCAGCTGAAATAATGAATGTAGTCCTCTTAATTCTTGCTTCTAAAGCATACGCAAGCAGAAATTTCAATGTACAATGATGTTTTTAAAAAAACAGTCAAAATGTGCTCCACTCGGGCTGAAAACGCTTGTTTGGAACATTTCATTAATGTTGACTACAAATCAAAAACTAAGCATTTTTCAGCTGAAATAATGAATGTAGTCCTCTTAATTCTTGCTTCTAAAGCATACGCAAGCAGAAATTTCAATGTACAATGATGTTTTTAAAAAAAGGGTCAAAATGTGCTCCACTCGGGCTGAAAACGCTTGTTTGGAACATTTCATTAATGTTGACTATAAATCATAAACTAAGCATTTTTCAGCTGAAATAATGAATGTAGTCCTCTTAATTCTTGCTTCTAAAGCATACGCAAGCAGAAATTTCAATGTACAATGATGTTTTTAAAAAAGCAGTCAAAATGTGCTCCACTCGGGCTGAAAACGCTTGTTTGGAACATTTCATTAATGTTGACTATAAATCATAAACTAAGCATTTTTCAGCTGAAATAATGAATGTAGTCCTCTTAATTCTTGCTTCTAAAGCATACGCAAGCAGAAATTTCAATGTACAATGATGTTTTTAAAAAAACAGTCAAAATGTGCTCCACTCGGGCTGAAAACGCTTGTTTGGGACATGACATTAATGTTGACTATAAATCATAAACTAAGCATTTTTCAGCTGAAATAATGAATGTAGTCCTCTTAATTCTTGCTTCTAAAGCATACGCAAGCAGAAATTTCAATGTACAATGATGTTTTTAAAAAGAGGGTCAAAATGTGCTCCACTCGGGCTGAAAACGCTTGTTTGGAACATTTCATTAATGTTGACTATAAATCATAAACTAAGCATTTTTCAGCTGAAATAATGAATGTAGTCCTCTTAATTCTTGCTTCTAAAGCATACGCAAGCAGAAATTTCAATGTACAATGATGTTTTTTAAAAAACGGTCAAAATGTGCTCCACTCGGGCTGAAAACGCTTGTTCGGAACATTTCCTTAATGTTGACTATAAATCATAAACTAAGCATTTTTCAGCTGAAATAATGAATGTAGTCCTCTTAATTCTTGCTTCTAAAGCATACGCAAGCAGAAATTTCAATGTACAATGATGTTTTTAAAAAAAACAGTCAAAATGCGCTCCACTCGGGCTGAAAACGCTGTTGGGGACATTTCATTAATGTTGACTACAAATCAAAAACTAAGCATTTTTCAGCTGAAATAATGAATGTAGTCCTCTTAATTCTTGCTTCTAAAGCATACGCAAGCAGAAATTTCAATGTACAATGATGTTTTTAAAAAAAGGGTCAAAATGTGCTCCACTCGGGCTGAAAACGCTTGTTTGGAACATTTCTCATTAATGTTGACTATAAATCATAAACTAAGCATTTTTCAGCTGAAATAATGAATGTAGTCCTCTAATTCTTGCTTCTAAAGCATACGCAAGCAGAAATTTCAATGTACAATGATGTTTTTAAAAAAACAGTCAAAATGTGCTCCACTCGGGCTGAAAACGCTTGTTTGGGACATGACATTAATGTTGACTATAAATCATAAACTAAGCATTTTTCAGCTGAAATAATGAATGTAGTCCTCTTAATTCTTGCTTCTAAAGCATACGCAAAAAGAAATTTCAATGTACAATGATGTTTTTAAAAAAACGGTCAAAATGTGCTCCACTCGGGCTGAAAACGCTTGTTCGGAACATTTCCTTAATGTTGACTATAAATCATAAACTAAGCATTTTTCAGCTGAAATAATGAATGTAGTCCTCTTAATTCTTGCTTCTAAAAGCATACGCAAGCAGAAATTTCAATGTACAATGATGTTTTTAAAAAAACAGTCAAAATGCGCTCCACTCGGGCTGAAAACGCTGTTGGGGACATTTCATTAATGTTGACTACAAATCAAAAACTAAGCATTTTTCAGCTGAAATAATGAATGTAGTCCTCTTAATTCTTGCTGTCTAAAGCATACGCAAGCAGAAATTTCAATGTACAATGATGTTTTTAAAAAAAGGGTCAAAATGTGCTCCACTCGGGCTGAAAACGCTTGTTTGGAACATTTCATTAATGTTGACTATAAATCATAAACTAAGCATTTTTCAGCTGAAATAATGAATGTAGTCCTCTTAATTCTTGCTTCTAAAGCATACGCAAGCAGAAATTTCAATGTACAATGATGTTTTTAAAAAAACAGTCAAAATGTGCTCCACTCGGGCTGAAACGCTTGTTTGGGACATGACATTAATGTTGACTATAAATCATAAACTAAGCATTTTTCAGCTGAAATAATGAATGTAGTCCTCTTAATTCTTGCTTCTAAAGCATACGCAAAAAGAAATTTCAATTGTACAATGATGTTTTTTAAAAAACGGTCAAAATGTGCTCCACTCGGGCTGAAAACGCTTGTTCGGAACATTTCCTTAATGTTGACTATAAATCATAAACTAAGCATTTTTCAGCTGAAATAATGAATGTAGTCCTCTTAATTCTTGCTTCTAAAGCATACGCAAGCAGAAATTTCAATGTACAATGATGTTTTTAAAAAAAACAGTCAAAATGCGCTCCACTCGGGCTGAAAACGCTGTTGGGGACATTTCATTAATGTTGACTACAAATCAAAAACTAAGCATTTTTCAGCTGAAATAATGAATGTAGTCCTCTTAATTCTTGCTTCTAAAGCATACGCAAGCAGAAATTTCAATGTACAATGATGTTTTTAAAAAAGGGTCAAAATGTGCTCCACTCGGGCTGAAAACGCTTGTTTGGAACATTTCATTAATGTTGACTATAAATCATAAACTAAGCATTTTTCAGCTGAAATAATGAATGTAGTCCTCTAATTCTTGCTTCTAAAGCATACGCAAGCAGAAATTTCAATGTACAATGATGTTTTTAAAAAAACAGTCAAAATGTGCTCCACTCGGGCTGAAAACGCTTGTTTGGGACATGACATTAATGTTGACTATAAATCATAAACTAAGCATTTTTCAGCTGAAATAATGAATGTAGTCCTCTTAATTCTTGCTTCTAAGCATACGCAAGCAGAAATTTCAATGTACAATGATGTTTTTAAAAAAACAGTCAAAATGTGCTCCACTCGGGCTGAAAACGCTTGTTTGGAACATTTCATTAATGTTGACTACAAATCAAAAACTAAGCATTTTTCAGCTGAAATAATGAATGTAGTCCTCTTAATTCTTGCTTCTAAAGCATACGCAAGCAGAAATTTCAATGTACAATGATGTTTTTAAAAAAGGGTCAAAATGTGCTCCACTCGGGCTGAAAACGCTTGTTTGGAACATTTCATTAATGTTGACTATAAATCATAAACTAAGCATTTTTCAGCTGAAATAATGAATGTAGTCCTCTTAATTCTTGCTTCTAAAGCATACGCAAGCAGAAATTTCAATGTACAATGATGTTTTAAAAAAGCAGTCAAAATGTGCTCCACTCGGGCTGAAAACGCTTGTTTGGAACATTTTTCATTAATGTTGACTATAAATCATAAACTAAGCATTTTTCAGCTGAAATAATGAATGTAGTCCTCTTAATTCTTGCTTCTAAAGCATACGCAAGCAGAAATTTCAATGTACAATGATGTTTTTAAAAAAACAGTCAAAATGTGCTCCACTCGGGCTGAAACGCTTGTTTGGGACATGACATTAATGTTGACT